>NW_013954325.1:0-1567 GCF_001266775.1 Austrofundulus limnaeus | reverse complement strand
TATATATATAATGTAAGACAATATTTACTGGGTGAAGAATGTTGTCACTCTTGGTGGGCCAAATGTGAGTCACCTGCAGGCCACATTTGGCCCGTGGGCCTTGAGTTTGACACGTGACACACGTATGAACAAAATGTGTGACAGCTTTCATCTTCAGCTGTGAACAACATAAGTGTTGATCAATAACATTTAAAGACATTATTGATTCTAAATTTAGTGCATTAATTTAGCAAGGGCCAATCCACTAATGAATTTTAAAAAATAGAGAAAGTCATAAAGCACTAATCAAGAAATTAGTTCCCCTATTAGTGCTTTAAGGGAACTGTGCCCACCCCTGGATTTTAGTATTTTATCTAGCAGAGGTTTCAGCTTGTTTTAATCCACCATGTTTGCAAAGCAAACCTGAAAATGAGAGTAAAACTCAGGTTTGACTTGTTTATTCCACTCTGAGATAATAAAGGCCCCGCTGAGCTGAAAGCAAAGCCCCAGAGAGCAGGTTTATTAGAAAAACGTGCACACCTCAGAGGTTTTCTTCACCCTCAGGTCATTCTCTCAGACTCTGACGATGCATCTCGTCAGTAAGTTTCAATTTAAGACTCACCTTATTTACTTTCTACCAAGGCTCTTTATTGATTCAGCGGCTCGTTTGGAAGCACTAAACTGTCTGAGCATGAAGGAGCTTAAAGAAGAACAAATTCCTGATCTTAGCTGCAGCGTTTTCAGATGAAACTCTTTACTGCTCTCTGCTTTTAGTCATTATGAGAGGAAAAGCAGTTTGGACCCTCAGACTCTGATGTGTCGGTGGTCTCAGGTGAAAAACTGGAAACATCCTGATCTGGGTTTATGTTGGGATGACGTCAGGATCACTTCTCTGACTTATTGGGATAAAATATAAGACTAAGAGACTTCGAGTTATTCATCATGTGGTGTGAACTGGTTTGGAGGTTTATTAAAAGAATCGGTTATTAGATTAGATTAGATTAGATTAGATTAGATTAGATTAGATAAAACTTTACTGATCACACAGTGGGGAAATGTGGACATTACTGCAGCTTAATACAGGAGAGGCTGAGAAGAATAATGAAAGATAAATAAAAGATAACAAACAAAAACAAAAAGAGCCCCACAATATACACATGTGATATATAGTAATGTACATATACCAGTGCACATATACACATATACATAAACACATATGCATATTTATATACATATATACACCATAAATTTCAGTACAAAAAAGAATGTATATGAAGGTGCACATTAGTGATGGCAGTGTACAGTAGCTGAATTGTCCAAGTTACTAATGACATCGTGATGTGTTATACAGTCTAAGTGATGACATCATGATGTGTTATACAGTCTAAGTGATGACATCATGATGTGTTATCCAGTCTAACTGATGACATCATGTGTTATACAGTCTAACTGATGACATCATGATGTGTTATACAGTCTAAGTGATGACATCATGATGTGTTATCCAGTCTAACTGATGACATCATGTGTTATACAATCTAACTGATGACATCATGATGTGTTATACAGTCTAAGTGATGACATCATG
>NW_013954324.1:53952-54534 GCF_001266775.1 Austrofundulus limnaeus | reverse complement strand
GTCTCTCAGGTGGTCTCTAACATGTCAGGTGGTCTCTAACAGGTCAGGTGGTCTCTTACAGGTCAGGTGGTCTCTCAGGTGGTCTCTAACATGTCAGGTGGTCTCTTACATGTCAGGTTGTCTCTCAGGTGGTCTCTAACAGGTCAGGTGGTCTCTAACAGGTCAGGTGGCCGCTAACATGTCAGGTGGTCTCTCAGGTGGTCTCTAACATATCAGGTGGTCTCTTACAGGTCAGGTGGTCTCTGAAGTGGTCTCTAACATGTCAGGTGGACTCTTACAGGTCAGGTGGTCTCTCAGGTGGTCTCTAACAGGTCAGGTCATCTCTAACATGTCAGGTGGTCTCTCAGGTGGTCTCTAACATATCAGGTGGTCTCTTACAGGTCAGGTGGTCTCTGAAGTGGTCTCTAACATGTCAGGTGGACTCTTACAGGTCAGGTGGTCTCTCAGGTGGTCTCTAACAGGTCAGGTCATCTCTAACATGTCAGGTGGTCTCTCAGGTGGTCTCTAACATATCAGGTGGTCTCTTACAGGTCAGGTGGTCTCTAACAGGTCAGTTGGTCTCTAACATGTCAGGTGGTCTCT
>NW_013954324.1:51944-52952 GCF_001266775.1 Austrofundulus limnaeus | reverse complement strand
TCTCTAACATGTCAGGTGGTCTCTCAGGTGGTCTCTAACATATCAGGTGGTCTCTTACAGGTCAGGTGGTCTCTAACAGGTCAGGGGGTCTCTTACAGGCCAGGGGGTCTCTCAGGTGGTCTCTAACAGGTCAGGTGATCTCTAACATGTCAGGTGGTCTCTCAGGTGGTCTCTAACATATCAGGTGGTCTCTTACAGGTCAGGTGGTCTCTAACAGGTCAGGGGGTCTCTTACAGGCCAGGGGGTCTCTCAGGTGGTTTCTAACATGTCAGGTGGTCTCTAAATATTTCAGGTGGTCTGTTACAGGTCAGGTGGTCTCTCAGGTGGTCTCTAACAGGTCAGGTGGTCTCTTAGAGGTCAGGGGGTCTCTCAGTGGTCTCTAACAGGTCAGGTGGTCTCTAACAGGTCAGATGGACTCTTACAGGTCAGGTAGTCTCTAACAGGTCAGGTAGTCTCTCAGGTGGTCTCTAACATGTCAGGTGGTCTCTAACAGGTCAGGTGGTCTCTTACAGGTCAGGTGGCCTCTAACAGGGTAGGTAGTAACAGCCAAATGTATCTGTCGCTGCAGAAACAGCCAAATGTTTCTGTAGCTACAGAAACAGCCAAATGTTTCTGTAGCAACAGAAACAGCCAAATGTTTCTTTAGCTACAGAAACAGCCAAATGTTTCTGTAGCTACAGAAACAGCCTAATGTTTCTGTAGCAACAGAAACAGCCAAATGTTTCTGTAGCTACAGAAACAGCCAAATGTTTCTGTAGCAACAGAAACAGCCAAATGTTTCTGTAGCTACAGAAACAGCCAAATGTTTCATTAGCTACAGAAACAGCCAAATGTTTCTGTAGCAACAGAAACAGCCAAAATATTTCTGTAGCTACAATAAACAGCCAAATGTTTCTGTAGCTACAGAAACAGCCAAATGTTTCTGTAGCAACAGAAACAGCCAAACGTTTCTGTAGCTACAGAAACAGCCAAATGTTTCATTAGCTACAGAAACAGCCAAATGTTTCT
>NW_013954324.1:43842-45037 GCF_001266775.1 Austrofundulus limnaeus | reverse complement strand
TTTAGGTACAGAAATAGCCTAATGTTTTTTTAGCTACAGAAACAGCAAAATGTTTCTTTACCCACAGAAAGCACCAAATGCTTCTTTAGCCACAGAAACAGCTAAATGTTACTTTAGCTACAGAATCAGCCAAATATTTCTTTAGAAACAGAAACAGCTAAATGTTTTTTAAGCCACAGAAACAGCTAAATGTTTTTTAGCAACAAAAACAGCCAAATGTTTTTTAGCCACAGAAAAAGCTAAATGTTACTTTAGCTACAGAATCAGCCAAATGTTTCTTTAGCAACAGAAACAGCTAAATGTTTCGTTAGCCACAGAAAATGCTAAATGTTTCTTTAGCTACAAAAACAGCTAAATGTTTCTTTAGCTACAGAAACAGCCAAACGTTACTTTAGCTACAGAAACAGCTGAATGTTTCTTTAGCTAAAACATAGCCAAATATTTCTTTTGCTGCAGAAACAGCCAAATTTTTCTTTAGCTACAGAGACTGCTAATTGTTTCTTTAGCTCAAATAGCCTGATGTTTCTTTGGCTACATAAACAGCCAAATGTTTCTTTAGCTACAGAAACAGCCAAATATTTCTTTAGCTACAGAAACAGCTAATTGTTTTGTTAGTTAAAGAAACAGCCCAATCTTTCTTTAGCTACAGAAAAAGCTAAATGTTACTTTAGCTACAGAAAAAGCTAAACGTTTCTTTATTTACAGAAACAGCCAAATGTTTTGTTAGCTACACAAACAGCCAAATGTTTCTTTAACTACAGAAACAGCCAAAAGTTTCTTTAGCTTCAGAAACAACCAAATGTTTCTTTAGCTACCAAAACAGCCAAAAGTTTCTTTAGCTTCAGAAACAACCAAATGTTTCTTTAGCTACCAAAACAGCCAAATGTTTTGTTACCTACAGAAACAGCCAAATGTTTCTTAAGCCACTGAAACTGTTCAAAGTTCCTTTAGCCAAACCAACAGCTAATGTTTCTTTAGCTACAAAAACAGCCAAATGTTGCTTTAGCTGCAGAAACAGTTAAATGTTCCTTTAGCTTCAGATACAGCCAAATGTTCCTTTAGCTACAGAAACAGCCAAATGTTTCATTAGCCACAGAAACAGCTAAATGTTCCTTTAGTCACAGAAACAGCTAAATATTTCTTTAGCTAGAAAAAAAGCCAAATGTTTCTTTAGCTACAGAAACAGCTTAATGTT
>NW_013954324.1:41494-41953 GCF_001266775.1 Austrofundulus limnaeus | reverse complement strand
ATGTTTCATTAGCCAAAAAAACAGTTAAATGTTCCTTTAGCCACAGAAACAGCTAAATATTTCTTTAGCTAGAAAAAAAGCCAAATGTTTCTTTAGCTACAGAAACAGCTTAATGTTCCTTTAGCTGCAGAAACAGCTAAATCTTTCTTTTGCCACAGAAACAGCTAAATATTTCTTTAGCTAGAAAAAAAGCCAAATGTTTCTTTAGCTACAGAAACATGTAAGTGTTCCTTTAGCTACAGTAACAGCTAAATGTTTCTTTAGCTACAGTAACAGCTAAATGTCTCTTTAGCTACAGAAACAGCCAAATGTTTTTTTAGCTTCAGAAACAACTAAATGTTTCTGTAGCTACAGAAACAGCCAAATGTTTTTTTAGCTACAGAAACAACTAAATGTTTCATTAGCTGCAGAAACAGCCGAAGTGACAGAAAACAGCTCAACATGAAGGATCTGCCTGAC
>NW_013954324.1:29083-37145 GCF_001266775.1 Austrofundulus limnaeus | reverse complement strand
ACCTCTAGTAATATATTTACTGAGAAAAATGGTGACGTGTTCAATACTTATTTTACCTGCTGTATATATACAGTATATATATATCATATCATGAGCAGAATATCGAATGTCAAATTGTATCGTGAGATTAGTATATTGCCACAGCACTAGTATTAGCTTCAAAAACTAATGAAGTTCGGGAGCAGAACCACACCCTCCTAATTGCCCTGCCAGCCTATTTAATCTCTGCTCACCCATTCCTCTCAGTCCGTTACGTTTTCGTCAGCCCCACCATCCTTCACCTCATCCCTCTTCATCCCATCTCCTTTTCTCCTTCTATCCCTTCATCCTTCCTTCCCTTGATCTCATAAGCTTTTTTCTTTTTGCTACAGGTTCCATCTGGAGGGTCTTATACGGGCTCGGGAAAATTACGAGTTCATTTACGTGAAGACCATACCCCCACGCTGAGTCTTCTCAAACCCTCCAGCATTCTTTCCAGATGACCAAGCAAACTCCTCCATCCCTTCCTCCCTTCAACCCCTCCCTACAACAAACTTTTAAATCATATTTTTGTGGTGTGGCCCATGCTAGTGAATAAATGTGTTTTTTGCTGCTGTTGCCATCAGCTTGAAGTTTTTAAATATATTGCCAAAATTGAAAAGTTGAAAAATGATTTTATTACAATAAAAACACAGCACAAATTGTTGCCAGAAATGATCAAAATGCATAAAACCAGTAGAATCATGTTAGTCTATTCTATAAACAATAAACGGCAAAAATGCACCAACCATGTTTTAATGTTTACATCACAGTAAAAGAAAAACAAATGAAGACGAATTTACATTAATAGAAAACAGTTACAAACTAGGAAATACCTATCCCTATTTATCCACAGTCATTTGCAGAACTCTAGACTGTGTTTAGATCTCACAGGCAAAAAAAAAGAAATATAAAAAATCATGAAAGTGGTATAATACAAGATAAAAGGTTTGTTTATGTGTTGGTAAAAGACAACCAGCATGGATTATAATCGTGATGGCAGTTCTGATTTGTCAGAGTCACTTCTGTCCTCCACAGGACAGACATGGTTGTGGCGCCTGTTCAGGCCATGCGGTCATAATCACTGACCATCTTCTTGATGTGGTTCAGTTTTTGCTTCAGATATTTGCATCTCCGTTTCTTCACCTGATAATCTGATGACTGTAGGAACAAAAGCAGCTTCATTAATCAAGAAAAAGACATGACAAATACATGTAAATGCTCATAGTATGTCAAAATAGTGTTTAAAGGGCCCAGATACAGTCACAAATATTGACTAAAATACCAAATTTGGGTTGCAGAAACTGTGGTTCAGCAGTGCCCAATCACACAAACATTTTCTGGTTGTGCAACTACAAAACACTTGGGTCAAGGTGTACAAGGCTATAAACCAGGGCCCATATTTATCAAACTTCTTAGAATTATAATTAAAAATGCTGTTAAGAATGGACTTAAGTGTAAAAAAAATCTTAACTAAAAGCTGAGCCTAAAAGTCAGTTATCAAGCATCTCAGTCTTACTTTGAGCAAAATGTAAGAGCAAATTTTAAGTGTCAGTCTTAGAGCTGATTTATAACACTTTGCTGATCCTGGATGACTATGTAACAAAAACCCCAGTATGGACCAATCACTGCATCGGATTTCATGTTCAAGAAGATTCTCTGAGTAATGTCAAGATAAAACTGTGAAAATCCTAAAATAACCACTTCCAACACACTAATGTTCATACATGTCACATTGTACTGATAGTCAGTGAATTACATAAAATGTCCTCATTTGCATCATGAATCCATCCATCCATCTATCCACTTTCTTCCGCTTATCTGGGATCAGGTCACGGGGGCAGCAGCCAAAGCAGAGACCCAGACTTCCACTTGGACCAGCTCCTCTGGGGGAATCCCAAGGTGTTCCCAGGCCAGCTGAGAAACATAGTCCCTCCAGTGTGTCTTGAGTCTTCCTCTGGGTCTCCTCCCAGTGAGACGTGCCTGGAAAACCTCACCAGGGAGACGTCCAGGAGGCATCCATAGATGAGGGTAGGAGTGTGGACTAATCAGGAAATTGAAGGCTTCGCCTTTTTGCTCAGCTCTCGCAGATAATCACGACAGATCGGCACAGCTCCCACATCACTGCCGACACAGCACCAGTTCACCTATCAATCTCCTGCTCCATTCTTTCCTCATTCATGAACAATGCCCTGAGATACTTAAACTCCTCCACTTGGGACAGGACCTCTTCCCTGACCCGGTGGAGGAACCCTACCCTTCCGGCAATGCAGACCAAGCTCTGACACCGGTCATACAGGGACCTACAATAACAACCCATATCAAAGAGCTTAGTATCCAAAGGAGGAACTTTTTAACCACCTTGGTGACCTCAGCACCAGAGATTGGAGAGTCCAAACCAGAGTCCCCAGGCTTTGCTTCCACATTAGAAGACGTGTCGGTGGGATTGAGGAGGTCTTTGAAAATTCTGCCCACGACCCACAACATCCCGAGTTGAGGTCAGCAGTGCACCATCTCCACCATAAACAGTGTTCATGGTGAACTGTTACCCCTCTTGAGACGCCGGATGGTGGACCAGAATCGCCTCATGCAGAAGTCTTTTTTCATGGCCTCTCCAAACTCCTCCCATGTTCAAATTTTTGCGGCAATGACCACCCAAGCCTTAATCAGCTTGAACTGCCGGTACCTGGTGTCCATCAGTGGATTGAGTGTTGCCGACATGACAGGCACCGACAACCTTGCGGCTACAGCTCCGGTAAACAGCATCGACAATGGAAGCACGGAACATGGCCTACTCAAACTCACTGTCCCCCACCTCCCCCGGAATATGTTCAGAGTTACCCCAAGGAGTTGAAGCTCAGTCTGACGGGAGACTGCACCAATAGTTCCCAGCAGATGTCTGACCAGCATCCTCCCCCACCATCGGAGCCAACTCACCACCAGGTCAGTTGACAGCTCCGTCCCTCTCTTCACCAGAGGTCTCTTAAGTGGTTAAGAGTTGCCACTAGGGGTCTGAGATGGTAAAAAAGGTAACTGTACAGTATTTTTTGTGTCATGGTTCCACGTTGGCCTTCTGGGGATGGGGTCCAGAGGAGGGGCAGACCGTCTGGTGGGGCCTGGGCTGCGGGCAGACTTGGGGCTTGGACGGGTGCCAGGGGCGGGGCTGGCACTCCAGCTTCCATGGGGCTGTTCAGCCTCCCAGGGTCTGGCTCCTGGTTGCTGTGGTTGGCCTGCTGGCTGGGGTGGCTGATGGAGTCCGGCGGGTGGTCGGTGTGTGGAGGAGGTGCAGGGCATGGCTTCACTGGGGCAGGGGGCTGGCCGGTTGGTCTGGTGTGGCCCGGGCCGACACTTGGCTGTCTGCTCCTCTTCGCCCCAGATTGAAGGGGTCTACCTCCTGGGTTCGGATGTGAGCTGCCCTCTGTAGAGGGCGGGTGCATATCCTGAACCTGGGATGTATAGGGTATGTATGGGGAGTGCGAGTGGAATTTGGCATCCATCTTGTGTGTCTTTGAATGAGTGGGTGAGAGGGTGAGTGTGGGATTGTGGGATTGCGTTTGTGTATGCTTGGATTTTTGTCAGGCTGGGGCTTGGAACCCTTCTTCGGGTTCAGTTGTGGGCACACTGCTTTCCCTGCCGCGCTGCACTCTGGTGGATTGTGCCTTTGCCCGCCGGTGCACTGGTGGCTCCTGATGTCTGGGGCTGGGTGCCTGTGCCTAGGCGCCTGGGCATGTGCCGGTTTGGCCCAGTGGGGCTTGGGTCCCCCCCCCCCCCCCGGGCCTCTGTGTCCATGCCTGGTTCTGCTCTGGCATGGTGAGTGCCGGCAGGGCCTGTGAGCTCATCGCTGCCAGGGGTTTACTGTGTGTGGTCGCTGGTGGGGCTCTCCCTGTTCTCTCCTGTGGTCCCCTTTGGGGAGTGGGTGGGCAGCCCTCCCGGCGTGGGTGCCTCTGGGCGCTTTGGAGCTGGTCTCCCTTATGTCGGCTTTGGGCTTTACGGGTCGAGTCTTTGGTCCTCCACATTCACTTTTAAACATTCCATTGGAGAATACCTTGTATACACATGCATGCTCACAACTGCACACAAACAGGTGTTTACATCCTGGGGTTTCTGTTCAGACGTGCAGCCAAAATGTCGGGTGTATTTTCTTGTGTTTTCTCGATATATATTTCACATATCTTCTAATCTCTTTCACTCTCTCATTAAATTTCACTTTTTCTTCTTTCTTTTTCTTTAAAAAAAATCGCTGATGATGAAGAAACCAAGAAACTAATATTTAGTTCTGCTTTCTACTGAAGTAGCTAAAACAACAACAACAGCAAAGATAATACGGACCCTTAAACCAGAGGTCTCTTAAGTGGTTAAGAGTTTTGCCACTAGGGGTCTGAGATGGTAAAAAAATGTAGCTAACTGTACAGTATTTTTGTGTCATGGTAGTTGGTAAAATGAATATCAACAAAAGCAGGCTTCTCACAATAGGAAAATTGACTGATTAACTGTTTTTTAATCACTGTATTCATCTGAGGTATCTGTTACCATGACAGTTTGGAACAAATACATATACTGTTACAGTACATGTACTGTTCTGTAGTGTAAAAGTTATGTTAAATCTGGATTATAAAGTGTTCTTAAAAAGCCCTTTAAATAAGATACAAACCTTTTTAAAGTCCTTTAACCTACTGTACTCGTCCAGAGCATCCTGAAAACAAGCAGAGAAACATTTCAAACTAAAATTTGTTCCAAAATCCCAGATTTTACAACACTGTAGTGTAATGATTTATTTTGTCGAATCAACTTTCTGAAGTGTACATTTCATATTGACTTTCAGGTAAATGGTACATGAACTGTGCTTATATACTGTAGAACCTTTCTAGCCAACCAAGCTACTCAAAACATTTTACAGCACTTTACTACATCTCTACAAAATTAATCTGAACAAGCCATTCCATAAAGTCTAATCAGTGTTTTAAATACCATTCTTACACCAGTAGGGCACATCAGAGGCAACAAGGGGTTAAATATCTTGCCCAGGGGCACTTCAACATGTGACTGTTTACTGGTGGAATTAAACCTTTGAGTTTTTTGTTGAGGAGGATTACTCTTTCCACTGAACCACAACCAAAGCAGAAATTCTGACCTAACTGGGATCAGAATCAGAATCCTTTAATGATCCCCAGGAGGAAATTATTGCAATTATTACAGCTGCAGCCGTTTAAGTAAGCATTAGAGATAAAGTATAAAGCAATAAATATTCAAGTACACAAGGAAGAAATAAGTATAAATACTCTGGAGAACCAGAAGAACTGATTGGGTTAATTATAATTTACATGTTTTATCATTCAAATACTCAATCATCCTGTGGTGAAATTTGTCTTGGTTACAGTGAACTTTTGCTGTCATGAACATGGCTGCTGTGCTTTATGATCTTTCTCCAAATAGATAATGATGACTTGCAGAACACAGGAAGGAGAAATGGCCACTCGGGACTTTCTGATGCACGCCTATGGTTCCTGAAGATGTACAAGTTGGATGTGGGGAAGCAGAAGTGAAAATGACCAACTAAGCAGTGTTCAACAATTGTGCTTATGATTAATATTCCACACGAGGTCTGCGTTTTTCCCCCTTCCCTTAGGCAGTCTCATGTCTTGTCAAGAAACCTGGCTGTGCCAACCATAACAAGGGTTGGAAACAGGCCGGCGGAGCCCACCTTTGACCCCCAACAGAGAGGAGGACATGACAGGAAGAGAGGCCATAAGAGAGACCAGGAGGCATGAATAATGGGCCAGAGCGAAGAGAAACGCAGGAAGAAGAAATTGAAGGAGCAATAAGGAGTAATAAGCTATATTGTTCAATATTTTTAATCCGTATAATCAAATGTGGCTTTTCTTGCAAATTTCTATTAAACTGCTTACAGCATTATAAAGACAATTCCATGACTGGACATTGGTTTTTAAAGTCTTTCTCTGATTGCACGAGTGTGTTGTTACTTCAAAGCAACAAGGTATTAACATATTAAGGAGTGTGTTTACGTTGAAGCCAAGAGGTAGTGATAAGAGGTCATAACTTAATAATAAGTTCATTTTTAATGGTTATTAGCCTGGGAGATGGGATAACTCCCTTTAACAGTTCCCTTGAGACCTGTTGTCCAGGTCACTGAACATTATCTCGGTCATTGTAAGAAGTGCAGATCTTAAGAGGGAGCGGCTACCAGGAACAGTGGTGACCGGCTGCTGGAGGCGTCCTGAGCTACTGCGCTGATCCAGAAGCAGGGGTTCATGAAGGGAGCGACCACCGGAGGGACGGCAGCTACAGGCCGAGCTAAAGGCTCCTGCCCCTGTCTCCTGGAGGAGACACACCTGACTCAGCCACACAGGCCACCCCAGGTGGCTGTAAGTCTGGTCCATCGCCTCCAAACCAAGAAGGAGACATTGTCTCCTCTCCAAGACCCATCGGTGTCCTGGTGGGTAAACTGGGGGAGGAGCCACACAGGAAAACAGTCTTTGTAACTAGGGGCATGAAAACTAAATAAAAGGAGGGTGAACTACAGGAAGTCCTCAGAGTGTTGGGTTGGAGGTACGGAGTTGACTTCCTGTCCTGCGTTCTCACTCTTGTCGAAGCTGACTTTGACTTTCTCTTTCTTTCTTGTTTGTATTTGTAAATGTTCTAGGTAAATTTATACCTGTCATGAACACAGAGAACAGTGAGCATTATTTAGCCTCTATACAGTTAAAATAAAAATAACAACAGTGTACAGTAAATAGAAATAACAGTGTAAATAGAAATTAGAATAAACAATTTATTTAATCTAACTGGTTCTACTAAATCAAATTGAGCAAACTGAGCAATATACACGTTTTCTTTAAAAGCAAACATGCATATTGCTTCATATTTACTTAGCTAGGTTTAGTGGAACCAGTTGACATGACTTGGTTGAGTCAATTCAACATTTAATTTTTTAGAGTGCAAAAACAACTCCTTTCATGATGAATTCGGACATATTTAATTTTCTAATGAGGTGTTAAGTTTAAAAGTAAAGAAGTAAAATTATAATTTTTAGGTTTTAAATGTAATGAAATAAAAGTAAAAGTAACAATTAAAAAATACTTGGTAAAATTACAAATCCTCAAAAAAAAAAATTTACGTACTGTGACGAAGTAAACGTATTTAGTCAGTATAATCCGCTGCTGCTAAGCAGGAAATACACTGATATTACCCACTGCCAAAAGCAAAAGGGCAATAATGATTTTGCACATCTGTGTTTTTATTTGTCGGTAGCGTTAGTAAAATATCTCATGACACAGAGGAGAACATTTAAAGATCTCACAGAAATCATTGAATCTAAAACTGATTTTCTAAGTTCAGTTAGCTGTGACAAATCTCTTGAATAGAACTGACTCCAAAATTTAATAAAAATGCTTATAAGTCAGTCAGTTTTAAAGACATCAAGTTACATTTTAATGTGGCAGTTGATGAGTTATCCTGATTTCCTGTGTTTTAGATGAGATTGTGCATAATGTCTACAACATTTACCTAAAACCATTTAAACTCAATCATTTCTCAGCATAAGATTATAAAGCTTAAGCATAAACGGGGAGCAGACAATGTGAACTCCTTATAAATACAAAGAAACTTTGTAGAGGAGTTGTTCGCCCAAGGCACCAAACTGGTTAGGACCACCCTTTTGTTTGATTTGTGAAGTTCTCACCAGGTACTGTGGACTTCCCTCCTCCAGCTGATCCAGCTCGTTGTCCAGTTCTGACAGGTTCTTGTTTATGGCATCTAGCTCCGCCTGCAGGTCTTTGTATTCCTGGTGGTCCCGGTCAAACTCTCGCTTGTAGTCATTGCGTTCCTGTTCATTTGCTACTGGGGGAAATTCACTGATAAAAAAAAGAAAACATGGAGAAAAAAGGTGGAGATAGATTACACTTTTGGTTTAACTAAAAATAAAAATTAAAATTAAATGCTGCATTGAAGAGTTTCTTTACTACAGTACTTTTCAAGTGTGTGTGTGTGTGTGTGTGTGTGTGTGTGTGTGTGTGTGTGTGTGTGT
>NW_013954324.1:15167-28173 GCF_001266775.1 Austrofundulus limnaeus | reverse complement strand
CAGTGTAGACTAAAGTAAAACTTGTTAGAGTGTATATTACAGTGTAGACTAAAGTAAAACTTGTTAGAGTGTATATTACAGTGTAGACTAAAGTAAAACTTGTTAGAGTGTATATTACAGTGTAGACTAAAGTAAAACTTGTTAGAGTGTATATTACAGCATAGACTAAAGTAAAACTTGTTAGAGTGTATATTACAGTGTAGACTAAAGTAAAACTTGTTAGAGTGTATATTACAGTGTAGACTAAAGTAAAACTTGTTAGAGTGTATATTACAGTGTAGACTAAAGTAAAACTTGTTAGAGTGTATATTACAGTGTAGACTAAAGCTGAGTGAAAAGACACGAGCACAACATCCGTATTTTCAAAATAAGACACTATTCGGCTGAATAATTTGTCAGAATAATGTCGACCTGCGCAGTGGAAACACATGCAGTATAAATCCAGGGTTAAAGTGTACTAAGTATATTTGAAGTTGTTCCGTTTTAGTATTTAAAAGTATACTTAATACACTTAAAATTGTGCTTTTGTGCAACTTAAATACAACTAACGTATATTTAGTATTAAATTAGTTGTTCAAAAAATTACTGATGATTAATGTGGCTTCAAGTATACTAAAGTATACTTAGATTTAGTATACTTAGTATAAAATTTTTTCACCTGGGTTCTTTTATACTTGTGTTAACTCAGAGGTAACTTGACTCAGAATTGAGTTAACCAGTTGATATCACCTGTTCTGAAACTGAAAATCCAGAGTATCACAGAGCGGGGTAGGTTGATTCAGACTAACTGCCAGGGCTCGTTAATCCTGCTTTCTGAAGGCCCTGGAGACCTTACACCCGTTATATCAATAAGTAGAAACAATAGGTTATAATAAGTAATAAAAATAACTTGGATATTATTTTAATTTGTTGTAGCTCATTTTATTAATCAGTTTTGATAATAAGGTGATTATATGCAGAATGTTGGTGCCAGAATGTCATACAGTGGTGTGTGCAAATAAATATCATGTTCTCAATAGTATTTAAATTTAGGGGGAGGGTGTGAACACACCCCCGTTAAGGAACTTAAGGGGGATATGAATGGTAGTTATGTGTCGAAACCCACCTGAAAAAATTAGATTTGTAACTTGTAAAAATATGATTTGTGTACCCGTTAAAAAAATTCACCCAGGGTTAACCCACATAAAAATGTTTGATTTCTTTGTACCTGTCAAAGTCATTGTCATCCAGCTCGTCTCCAGAAGAGTTATAATCCGTGTCATAGTCCTGTTCACCGGTGCGGCGAGGACGTCCTGGACGTCTCTTTTTGGGACGTCCTGCTGAACTTGCGATCTCAGAGTTGCTGAAGTAGGGAGCTGCATGTTGTAAAGGCTGGTCATCGACTACAGGTCTGTTGGACAAACAAAACATTTAAACTATGCTCTGTATTAAACCACATTTTTATCTGTACACTGGAAACAATGGCAGAAAATCAATGTATGTTTATTAGACTTAAATCCTACAAAAGGTTTTGCTGTGTAAAAGGAAGTGAAAAACAGAAGTCAGGACTTCCTCCTCCCTAGTTTTAGCTGCACCATACCTCATTTTCTCATCAAATACTGCAGATAAATAAGACTTGTTGTTGGTTAACTTTGGCCTGTTGAGCTTCAGGTGTTTTTGTACTTGTCCAATGAAGTTCATTGTGTCTTTATGATAAATCTTAAAGTTTTTCTTAGTTAGTCGACACTTTGTTATTTTGTGTTGCAGCTGCGACACCTCTGATGAAGACACGTCGAAACATGCCAGGTATGTCTGTAGAGACATAAAATAACAAAGTGTCTAACTAAGAAAAATTTAAGATGTTTTTGGACTTGTTTTGCTGTTCTTTTCAAATGTACAATGGAGAATAATTTTTTTTTTGACCTGGTCTTGATTTTGTAAGTTTGCGCACTTACAGGTCAACTGTTGTGTTAATATGATTCTAAATGTAAAAAAAAAGTTAAATAGAAGTGGATATAATTTTACCTAAAAATTTAGAACTATCGTATTACATAAAAGTTGTCTTTGCATGTCACATGAATTAATAACTGTTGTGTTAATCTTTGTTGGCCAAAACAGCTGTCAGATGTTCCTTTGTGGTCAGACAGTGTACTTTGGGCTGTGTGCTTTATTTTATTAATTTATTTTTTATCTTACTTCTGTCCTTCATCTCAAACTTTATTTTTAATCATTTATGGTCTCTGGCAAACTTCAGACCAGAGCATACCTGGACTTTCTCAAAACAGGTCTGTACCTGGACCTTCAGTTCACTGCAGCAAAGCAATCATACCAACAGATTTGTTGGTAACCGTTGGCCTAAATGGTAAATGGTACTGAACTTATAGAGCGCTTTTCAAGTCCCTCCGGACCCCAAAGCGCTTTACACTAACAGACATTCACCCATTCACACTCACATTCACACACTGATGATGGCAAACTACATTGTAGCCACAGCTGCCCTGGGGCACACTGACAGAGGTGGGGCTGCCATGCATCGGCACCACCGGACCCTCTGACCACCATCAGTAGGCAAGGTGGGTGAAGTGTCTTGCCCAAGGACACAACGACTGAGATGGATGGACGGGGGATCGAACCAGCGACCTTCTGGTTCCAGGACGACTCACCTAACCACTCCGCCACAGCCTAGTCCTTGTCTATGGGCTGTCGTTTGTAAAGTTACACTGTCAAAAATTACCACCAATATTTTTGTTTTATTTAGACTTTTATAAGAAAAAAAGAACAGATTTATTTTTCAAAGTCAGTTTTTCACCATATGATTCATACATTTATAAATGTCATAGTTTATAAACTAAATATTTAACTTACAAATTAAATATTTAGTTAACAAACTAAATATTTAACTTGTGACTTAAATATTTAGTTTTGAACTAAATATTTAGGTTACAAGTTAAATATTTAGCTAGCCACCTAAATATCTAACTTAAATATTTAGCTATCTAGCTAAATATTTAATTTATTATTTATTTAGCGGACTGATCTGTACGGATGATGGTTTTTAGAGCCGACGACAGCTAGCAGGCTAGCAAGCTAACAAGCTAGTAGCTTCTCTTCATGTTAACCAGCTCCAGGTACAACAGCACTCTGAGCTGAGCTTCTGTTCCATATTTATCTGAAATGATCCATTCCCAGTTAAATTAAAAAGATGAACAGCTTTGATGATCAGCTGGTCTGATTTTATGACCTGAATGCACAACTGGTGTTTACTCCATCAACGTGGGAAAAAAAATAAAAAGCTTCTCCTCCTCTGACCTTTCACTCAACAACACTGATTCAACATTGAGTAAAAACAACTATATTTCCATCTATCACTGTTGTTTGTATCTTCACTATGACACGGAGGGCTGCAGGTGGGCAGACGGACAGATTATAATATTTTAGAACCAGCAGCATAATGGTCTGAAACCAGAGAGACACTCTGGTCCAGTTAACAGAGAGTCTCCAGATCCGACTGCGCAGCAGCTGAAGACCAGTTTCACAGCTAAATCAACAGGAGGGAAAGAACGATATTAGGCTACCAACTGCCTGATTCTCCTCCAGCTCAATAGTATCTTATGGACCCATGTCTGTTTCTGCCGTTCAACATGGAAAAAGGGGCGGTCTTCTGAGGCGCGTGACGTCACGTGCAAAGGGTCACTATCTGAGGTTCCACACTCTGTATGAAGCAAAGTGAAAAACAAGAGGCTGGTTTTTACCAGGATAGGTAACCATAGCCCCCGATGCTTTTAGATTTTTACAAGATCCCTCATCTTTTTCATCATCATCTTCACCCTACGAAGAAAATCTAACATGGAGCTCTAGACTGATGGCCATTTTCTGAATAACGCCACCCACAGTTACTGTATGTCCTTACCAAACTTGTTGTTGTCCATTCATTGTGATGATTTGCTAATTGTTACCTGGTTAAAGTCATTTGACAGGTCTTTGGTCTTACTGACGTCGTACACATAGACCTGGGATCAGTATCAGTTTATTTGCTTTGGTTGGGTTGGTTGAGTTGTTGTACTCTGGCTGCCACACAAACTATCTGTGGACTGGATAAATACCTGTTTCGCTCAATGGTATACAATATTTCACAATGTGGTTTTTTTTCCACTTTTAATTGATTTTCTGTCTCTTTCCATTAAAAAGAGACTTTGTAAACGAAACACATGGATGTACAAGATTTACTTTGTAAATACAGTCTTATTGTTAGTATCATTGGCAGTTTTATCTGGTCTTAAATGTTTTTAATGCTTTTTAAGCACATTTAGTTTATGATTGCTATATAAAATATGGCAAACAAAAAAAAACTTGAATATCATCAAAGTTTAATGCTGTTCATTAATTTATAAATGGGCAAACTTACAATTAGCTTACTTATTTCCCTTGCTGTAATTTAAGGTTTATTGAATAATTTGAGTGATAAAACAAACTTAGTTTTAGAAATTCATGATAAATTAGAAATCTTTAAAATCTTCCAAATCTTGTGAAGTAGAAAAATCAGAGTTGGTCCGTATGCTCACTGGGGGGTGTAGCTGATGGGAGGTTTGTCGTAGCTGGTGCTCTCATCATCCAGGAAACTCCTGGATCCTCTCAGCTTCTCAGGGTAGTCTGAAACCACAGCCACTTCAGGGGCAGCAGACACATTCTTCACCTTCACAAAAGATTCAAAACACAGCTCAGCAACGTTTTAGCTTTAACTCATTAGTAAAGCTTTAAGATACATTTATTTTAACTGTGACTTTTAGCACACTTTATAAAAATTTAAGAATACTCGTCTTTGTCATAAGCCAGTTGAGACTGAAAGACCAGCTTCTGAGGTAAGTTATGCTATATGATTAAGTTAGGATGAATAAATATTTATCCTAAGACATAATTTAGTATGTCTTATTTGTTACTAAATACTTTCTTATAAAAATGTAAATTTATTTTTAAAACATTTAATAAAATTAATATTTAACTAAATAATCACTTATATTGTACAATTTAATGATTTAACTTAATTAAAAATATTGTTGTATTTTAACACCCCAAGTTTGAAAACCCTAATTATTATAAGTTACTAAATATGCACCCTCCCCCACCATCCTTTACCCTTCGTAAATAAATGATTCATCTTCGTGCAACAAAAATGTTATTTAAATTATAGAAGTATTTAACATTTAAATTGTATAAACTCTAACAATAAATAAAACTATATTCTTTTGTTGGTGGTTCAGTCGGTGTGATGCCACTCCTTTAAACACCTTTACCTTTTAAAATCTCTGTCCATGTATTCTGTACGTGTTTTTGTGATCTTAATGCTCAAGCTCTTGACTATTTATGGCCTTTCTGCTCTTTCATCCTGTACTGCATGTCAAAACTCCACATAAAAATGATTTTTTTCTGAAACAGATTAATTAAAATTACAATAAAAAGATTTTGTCTTTGAAAAGCCTTTCCCAAACCTGCTCATGTTTATGAGTTTTAGTACATTATGGAATCTACAAGTACGACAAACCTGCATGAACATGTTTTCTCTCCGAACAGCAGTACAACAGACTAAAGGCAACAGGTCTCTGCAAGTCCCACAACTTCAGCCTTTTCAAACTGGTTCCCACAAACGATAAGACAGACGCACTTTTTGTCTCAGTATCATGTTACTGCTGTGCTTTCCCTCTGCTAGCAGTGAGCCATGTGTCAGTCCAACCTGTTTTTCCTGTTGTTTTTCCAGAAAAGTCTCATGATTGACCAACATACTTAATGTTACTTGTTGAAAACATTAAAAAACACTTTTTTGTAATCATTAGAAAGTATGAGTAACATCAAACACAAACAGTGAAGTCTTAATGTTTGAACAAAGTGAAAAAAGATGCTCAAACCACTGGAAGTCTTCAAACTACTGAAGTCAGCAGGTGGACTGAAACTCAGCTGTGAGGGTGCCACACCTTGAAACTGACTGCACAGAAGAATCATTTCTTTGCTCGTAAACAAGAGACGGTCACTGAACTGGTTTTACTACTTCCACGTACGTCCTCCTCTGACTGCTGGGCTTCAGGCTGCAGCTGAACACAACCACTGCATCCTTCAGCACATTTCTACAGTTAGTGTCCAAAACCATCTCCATTCATCAACTCCTAACTCAAATCAGATTCATTTCTATCCATTTTTGATTTCAAAACATCTGTTCAATTTACTGTCATTTAAGAAGTTTGCACAATGTTGTTATTTTTTTAGTTTATTTTTTTGTTTAGTTTTTCACGGAGCCCACGAGGAGACGTGGGATTTTTTTCCCTTTTGCGTTCCCACGCAATACTTTTGCGTTACCTCGCAATATTGTTTTGCATTCCCATGTAAAGGTTTGTTTTGAATATGAACTGAATTAAATTGGACTTTTATTTTGAAATATCTGGTTACCAAAACAGGATGTGTCGCCACAAGTTCGTGAAATCGTCATTGATGTTGTTGTGTGGCTGCACTGTGTTAAAATATCAGCATATGACATACGTCCATGTGTGTCTGTGTGATATATTCATTCTGGAGCTGAATTAAAGCAGTAGCTAACTCACTAATGGTGAACATGTGAGTTTGTTAATAAACCAGCAGCACAACAGTGATAAACAACTTCAGCGAGGGAACATAAAAGGTTTTGCAAGGTAACGCAATGATATTGCGTGGGAACGCAAAAGAAAAATAATCTCCCGTGTCCCCTCGCGGGCTCCGTAGTTTTTTAGCTTGTATGAATGAGAAAAATTATTTGATGTCAGAAAAATACTCTGATTGGAATCTTGCAAATTTTCAACACTTTAACTTATCTTTTTACGCGTGGCCTTTAATAATTAATGCTAAACAAATATAGTTGTTGCATTGATGACGTTAGAAACAGCCTTCTCTCTCTCAGCAAAGAATTTTGTGCTTTTCCACTTTCACTTGACAGAAGTTGACAATCCCTGTGATGAACTGTCTGAAAGTGGACATCATTTGTTTTACATAGGATCATGTTTTCATGATGGCTCCTCTTGGGTTTTCTGCTGCCTACTGGTAATATATTTACTGAGCAGTTGGGCTCTTGATGCTCCCTAGTCCTCTGTCTGCATCCCTCCTTACTCTCAGTGCAGGTTTGGGGTACTGGACTTTCAGTAAATAAATGAATAGTTGTATATCTCTAAGGATTTGTTGTTTATTTAAAGTATTTTAGAATTGAATTAAATTTGATTTGTCTCTCCGTCTCTAATAAACATATTTTAAATGAATAGTTGATGGTTCTTCAGTCACTCATTTGAGCTATTTGACCTTATGAGAGGATTAAAAATACCCCAAAAATCCAGACAGTAAACTCTTTTTGTTGTAGTCACTAAATGGGTGATTATTTTGTGTTGTTCAAGTAATTAATTTGTAGATTTGTAACACAAACATCTTATAGTGACTCACCCATGCCTCCACATCCTGAGGTGGTGCAACATCATCCACAAGCTTGACTTTTTTCCAGAAAATGTTGCTCTTTCCAAAACTTTGAATTTTCTGACGAGTCTTGAGTGCGAATACAAGCATGATAATCAGAGCAGCGGTCACCAGGAAACCGAACACTATAGCGATGGCCTAAAATGAAGAAATAACATTTAATAAATCAGGAGTTACAAACAAAATATCTTTATATACAAACACAGCTGGTTTTGTGTGCTCACCTCCTGTGGCTCCACCACACAGTAGTGGTAAAGATACTGATTCGTAAACATTCCTGTCATCTGTGGTTGTTGGTACTGAGCACACAAAGCGGCAATCTGGTTGCCGTAAACTGACCCATATGACTGAGCCATGGGGTTTACTGCCATCAAGTACACTATGGTGGCAATAAGCATCAACAGCGCAAGGAAGGCACAGATTATCACCACAGCCAAGTAGAATTTCCTGCTCTCTGACAAGCTCTGGTGAGACACGATGATAATGAAGACCGCCAGGACGAAGATGGCGACCATCACTGCCATTGCTATCATAAACCCTTTGCCTGACCGGGGATCATAGTAGTTTCCCCCGAGTGAGCCGTAGCCATAGTTATTTCCAGCTCCATATGCACCGCCACCAAAAGTGCCACTGTAGCCAGTACCACCGTAGGTACCATAGTTTCCCGTGTAGCTTCCCCCAAAGCCAGCCATGGCTCCTTGACTGTCCCATGCCAGTGTAGAGGCAACACAGACAAATATAGCCACGCACAATACAATAACAAGGATGGCCATGATTTTAAGGACACCCGGGGGGGAAGTCCAGCGATAGAAGTGCTGGAACTCATCATCAGGGTAGTAAGAATAGGCTGGCTGAGAAGGAGCAATGTTACTGTGAAAACAAAAAGAAAGAAAAACTGTTATAACAGAATTATTTCCATTGTCTAACAGGATAGCAGCAACACAATTTAATACACCAACGTCAAACTTTTTAACACACTTTTATTACAGTTCAGAAAATCTACAGTGCTGTGGATAAGGGTTTGCTCTCTTACATATTTATTCTATTTTCTGTTTTTTTCACATTTAAAAGCTTTAGATCAAACAATTTTTTGTGTACAAGTCTACGTAAAGCTGTATGCAGAGCTGGCCCGTGGCATGGGCAGTGTAGGCAAATACTAAGGGCACTGTCTGTCTAAGGGGCGCCACACATGCAGGATGAAAAATAACATTTTATGACTTTTTATCGAAGTATAGTTTATTAAGTCTATAGAATAATCACTGGTTCAAATTTATGAAGGTAACTTTCTCAGCCTGCTTTGTTACTACATTATGTGTTATTTAGGATTTCTAGAGGTAGGGTGTATGTAGAGTGACAGGAAGTCCATGTTACTTCCTGTATTCCTCACTTCCTCTAAGCAGGCTGAGAAAGACCTGTTTGCACAGCAGGCTGAGAGAGGCCTGATTGGGGAAAAACATTTTGGACTTTTAAAAATCCAACTTACACACGCCATGGTGAGTTCATTGTAATTTGTAAACTTTAGAAAAGCTTCTCATTGATCAACTAGTTTAACCCATATTACAAAAGCAATCTCCAAACTTTTCTTTTTGTTTGCTGCCAGCTGTAAAGCTATATCTAAACTACCCATCAGATGCTCATCATAAAACCATCTTTGGACCAATTTACACTTTGAAAACCAAGGTTTATGCTGTTTGAGTGTATTTCATTGTGAAGATGGAAACCAATTGTTTCAATATCATTGTTCTGAATTTTCTTTGAAACAAACAAGATTAAGCTATAGCTAAAAGTAAACCAAACAATTTGTCCTGATAAATATTGAAGTGTTGTACAACCAAATGTTTGATATTTTTGACCTCTTTATATGCCTGTGGAATCTGATGGTGAGCTACCTTGACACAAGAACCTTTTTGTGAAGAACTACCCATGCTTCTGAGTCGGTAGGAACTGTGGACTCTGAATGAACTGTTATGGACTCTAGCTTTTTCAATATATTGGGTGTTTTTTTCCACCTTTTTATTTGAGTTACAACTGAAAGGACTTTATGACCAAAGTTTATTTTTTTCTGGATCTGCTTGTGTAACCAATTGTCTTTTGTTGTTTTGTGTCTTATTTTATTTATTTATTTATTTTGTTATTGAATTCAATACAGTATAATTTTTTCACTCAATGGCATCCAGTGTTGTGTTGGGCTCCTTCAGAACCTAGTCTTTGAAATTAAATTTTCTAATTTAAAAATAGAGAACCAACATAGAGGTTACATAGGGGTGTCCCAAGCCAATATGGATATCGGTCCGATATCAGCCAAAAAACAATTATCAGATTATATTGGCCTGCATCTAAAATCTCAGATAAATAATCACTCTGATAGAAGCAGTCCATTCCAGTAGTCCACTCTAATATTTCTATCCAGCAGCGCTTGGATCCAGCATGCAGAGCCCACATGATCACAACAACATGCTGCGCTAACAAAGTAGCAAGAAGTAGGAGCGATATTGGCAGTACTTTTTATTTTCATCAGAAACGACGATGCAGCTAAGTGCAAAGTTGTCATGCACAAGTTTTCCGTGGAGGCACAGAACCGTGTACGTTTTAAACCGGAGAGACAACCAGGCTCTGCTCTCCACCCTGGTAGCAGCTAAAGCCCCATCTCCACCCACACGCTTGTATGCCACTCGGCTCAGTTCAGCCTCGGTCAAAAGTGTCTCCATGGTTCCAACCACGCACAGCTGCACTGTTTCAGAACCTCCTCTCCGGTGGTTCTAAGTGGGCAGAAGCGAGTACAGCATGCTTATGATTTTGACAACAGCAGAATGCTGCCAGTGGATTAGCTCTGGGATTGATTGACAGAAGAAAGGAGAGCGCAGCTTTTGTTTTGGAATACGAGCACAACATGACGAGAGCAGTGATGAAAACTGCTCCCTGCAGGAGCCAGAGGCTAAACTCCACATGATGCTCAGACTGTAGAAAGTGGAAATGCAGCAGTAAGAAAGGTAGCTATCAATTTAAATAACTGGTTAATTCTTAGCATTTATTTTCTGCTCTTGTTAAAGTGATGTTTAGTCTATTTACTGGGGGTGCAACAATACATGTACCCGTATCAAACAGTACTTTAGGTTCAACACACTTGTATGGAACAATACAGATTTTTAAAAAATTTACTTTATCAACTTGTGTTCTGAAGATGCTCTGTGTTGAAGGATCAGTGGATCTGTGTTCGACTACTCCACCTAGGCTGRATTTTTGAGCHCAGATCCACTGAGAAACTTGCTGTTTCAGCAARATTTAATTTAAAAACTGTACTTTTGAGGTTAAACAAATGTTCATAATTAATATAAATAAATTACAAGTTAAAAGGGGCATGGACATTTCTCTTTTTTGTGTTGAAAAAATATCGAACCGTGAGATAAAGTATTGAACCGAACCGTGAATTCTCTGTATCGTTGCAGCCCTACTAATTACACACTTGTTTTAGTGAAGATTAAGTTTTGGACACAGTCAGTAAAATTGGAGCTGTGGACTTTTAACTTTGAACAGTTGGACATTGAACAATAATGTGGGGTTTTGTTTTGTCCCCACCTTCAGTTTTTCCCACCATAAAGCGGCTCCAGGCTGACAGATAGTAAAAAAATACCTAGAGTGACTTTGAATTGTTATTTTACACTATACAGGTACAATTTGTTTTTATTATGTTTTAATTTTCATGGTCTTCTAATTTATATTTTATTAAACTGTATAATGTTCTTCAGTTTAAAATGAATGTGATCCATTGGTTACAAATACATGGGTCAGTTTTTCTCATACCTACTCTTGTTCCCTCTTTGACCTGTTCAAGACTTTTCTAAGATTTCACACTACATAAGAGGTAAAAGTGTGTGATTCTTACTGATATGTATCGGGTCAATATCGGTATTGGTCAATATCGTATCGGCCAATTCTCAAAGCTGCAATATCTGTATCTTATCGGAAGTAAAAACGTTGTGTCGGGACACCACTAGTGTTACATGTTGCAGAGGATAGTTCATGATAAAATTATTATATAATGCAATCAAGAGTAAGTACTGGTATTCAAAGTTTCATTTTTGTATGACAAAGTTTGGGTTTAAGTCTGGTTGTTAATGTACTACATTTCTAATATACAGGTTTTACGCTGAATTTTGTGAAATACTCAAATGAATGTTTATTTTCAGATGGAAAATGCATAGTTTTGAGTAGATCTGTTACAAAATTGTCCAGGGGAGTATACCCCTGGACCCCCCTAGAACTGCTTCACTGTAACTGTTTGTAAACATGATAGGGTTAACTTTAATGTACATGTTTTATAAGTGCTTATGATTAATGTTCAACATGAGATCTGCATTTTTCCCTTAGGCAGTCTCATGTCTTTGTAACTAGGGAAGTGAAAACTAAATAAGAGGGTGAACTACAGGAAGTCCTCAGAGCGTTGGGTTGGAGGTAGAGTTGACTTCCTGTCCTGCGTTCTCCTCACTCTTGTCAAAGCTGAGTTTGACTTTCTCTTTCTTCCTTGTTTGTATTTGTAAATGTTCCAGGTAAATTTGTACCTGTCAAAACATGAAGAGGTTTCCTCTTTGTTGTCAGCAGATGTTGGCAGGTATCAGGTAGACTTCTGCTATTGTTTCAAATTAATTATTAACTACTTTATATGTTGTATGTATTGTTTATGTTGTTGCCCATTCCCCGTCATGTTTTTAAGTGTTTTAAGTGTTTTTGCACTCTCAGGCCAACATTGCAAATAATAAAGTGTTTTTAATATGTTTTGCCTGGTGAAATAAAGGTTAAATAAAATAATTAAAAACTATTTTCATTGAACAACTTGAAATGCTGCATTATGTAATAACCACCACGTTATGATTAGAATAAAGAAAAACACTGCTTTGTGATACATAATACGGTTTTAGTGAGTTTTATTACATTTTGAAGCCAGATTTTATTACATTAATACATAATGCAGCATTATTACATAACACTTTACAAACCTGGTTTCTAAAGATAAATATTAAATACAAAACTATCTAATTTGGTGAATTGTAAAGTGGCAATGAAACTGATAAAACCTGAACTCTTGTCTGGGAGTATGAGCAGAGAACATGTAAAAAATGATCAGCTGTAATGAAGAATGAGGCTTACTATCCATTCTCCTCCTCGTAGGGGGGTGGGCTCCCATTGGGCTTGGAGGACATCACTGCTGGATCCACTGGGTGCTGATTTGTAAAGAAATAAACTGCAAGAAAGTTTCAACTGTTAGAGTTTACTTTAAAATAAAGGCCTAAAATTCTCTGAAGGGATGTGTTTTGCTTGCCACCTTAAAGGGATCCATGATTAGTTGTAACATTAGACTTTATTTAATAAACATTTATTTTAACTGTAAAATAACGACTGTAAAAATACTGTAGGATGTTTAGTTTTATAAATTTTTTAAAATATATTTCAACACCGACGGAGCCATTTTATTTCCACACAAAGCATTCTGGGTAAATGATGACGTGGATAGGTCCTCGGTGCGAGGCTGCTAGCGAGCTATATCCACCCT
>NW_013954324.1:13425-13839 GCF_001266775.1 Austrofundulus limnaeus | reverse complement strand
CTTTCACTCTACTACATTTCAAAGGCAAATATTGTACTTTTTACTCCACTACATTTCTAGGAAGCTTTTAGTTGTTACTTTTGGTTCAGCTTAGCTTTGTAATCAGCTGTTGCTGTTTTTCTTTCTGGAAATACAATTGGCCACACTAAGTTCCTCACGAGGAGAACCAGTCACAGTCGTAGCTCACATCTAGGATAGATTGGGATTTACATCATCTTCATCAACGGCTGCGAGCTTAGCCTGAGCTCAACCTTTATTTCAAACAGAAGCAATGGAGAGGATTGAAGAGAGTATAGAGAAACCAACTTAAACTGCATTTCTGAATTTAGGAACTCACCACTCACTTTATTGCATTTTCATGCTGAAGTCTTTACAGGTGGTGTAGAATTTGTAGCAGAGTGGTTCTACAACTCC
>NW_013954324.1:10138-11430 GCF_001266775.1 Austrofundulus limnaeus | reverse complement strand
TATATAATTAACTTCTGTTTTAGGTATCAATATGTAGAAGAAAGTTGTGTGAGGTATTTGTAAAAATAAAATAACAGACATTTCATATTTGCTGTGTGATCATGTTGGAGTAGTGAATGAGATCGTGAAGGCGGGGTTGATGCAATTTACTTGGCATCTGAAACTACATTTCCTCAAAGGTATTTTGAATCTGAAAAGGACTTGACTGAGTGAGAAGTAGTGTTGAGAGCTCAGCAGACAGTTTCAGTGTAACTTTCAGTTTCACCAGTTGTTTGCTTTGGTGCTGCTGAGAGCCAGCAGAAGTCATGGGTGGGGTGGGGAGGTGTGCTCCGTGATGAGGAAGCTCAGCTTGGAGACAACGCCCAGAGGCGTTTCTGGTCCCAAAATGTGGTTCTAGTCCCAATCTGTCATTTTTGCTCACCTGCCTGCAGCCTCAGGACACCAAAGGATTTCTCAAACATGCATGAACGAGTCAAAGTAAGACTCGGGGCATGTTTTTGATGAAAGGATAACACTATAACATGATATGAAACCCAAAGTTGATTTTACATGATATAACCCCTTTTAAGGAAAGGTATTAACTTCATGCAACAAATGTGGAGTTAAACTTCTTTGACCTACTGAGTATTTGTCTGTCCATTTTTGAACACTAGGGCGAGGTGTGTTTGCCACTGTCAATTTCCAGAAAGGAGACTTTGTAGTGGAATACAGAGGGGAATTAATACATTATGAAGAATCACAAAGGAGGAGAAGAATATATCACCACAAAGCTGCTGTCTTCATGTTTGACTTTTATTGGAATGATAAACAGTGGTGGTAAGATTTTAAGCAAGATAAACAAAAGTGTGGTTAAATGTTTGCCTTCAGAGTTGATATACCTTTTTTTGATTTACATTTTTTAATGAGTTTAATTTTCTTTTTCTTTGAAGCATTGATGCATCACTAGAGGATGGCAGTTTCGGCAGACTTGTAAACGATGAACACATAAATCCAAACTGTAAAATGAAGAAAATAACAGTGAATGCCAAGCCACACCTCTGTCTCTTTGCATTACGGGACATCAATCCCGGTGAAGAAATAACGTACAATTATGGAGGAACTGACTGGCCATGGAGACAGGTTTGTAAATTTTGATTTAGACTTGGTGTGTTTTTTACATATTTAACCAGGCTTGAGATTTCCAAATTAAAATTTCCAACTCCTCTGATAATTCCAGGTTGTCAAACCATTGCCTGAGTCTAGTGATGCAGTGGAATCTGAAGAAACAGATCATCCTCCAACAAAGTCTGCAG
>NW_013954324.1:4015-4846 GCF_001266775.1 Austrofundulus limnaeus | reverse complement strand
CTTCAGATGACTAAACTGATTAACTATGGATCAGATGAGCTTTATGACTCAAGTGGCAGTGGAGAAGAATATGTTCCTAGGTGTAGTGATGACTCTTCTCTTGACACAGATGAAAGTTGCATCACTGAAAGTAAGGATCTGAAAAGTTTTCTGCTTAAAAGCTTTACAGACTTATCAGATGAAGATGGAAGTTTGTCAGCAGCTGAGGCCAGTGTCAATGTTGAAGATTCAAAACAGACTTTCACCAGAGGACGCTCACCCACCAGAAAAAAAAATCTGATTCAAAGCGTAAAAGGCAACGTTGTAGTAGTTCAAACCTCACCAGTGAAAAGTTATCAAAACTCAAAAAGATTTCTAACAGTAGCAGCCCTTCCTTAAAGTTGGCACCTGTTGTTGTAGATGAAAACCCTCCTGTTGGTGTTATTGCCCCATCTACTTCTGGATTATCTGATGGGTCACCTTCCGTTCCTGCTGTATGTAAAAACAGAAGTGGATCAAGAATGTATAACAAAAAGCAATACTGTTTGTACTGTAAGAAGGGATTTATAAAAATTTCAAGACATTTGGAGCGTGCTCACTACAACAAACCAGATGTTGCACAGGCTATAGCATTTCCTAAGGGTTCCAAAAAAAGAAGATTACTTCTGGACCATCTAAGAAATAGGGGCAACTTCGCACACAATGTGGAGGTCTTGCATACTGGTTCTGGAAACCTTGTTCCACGCAAGCTGCCAGGAAAAGTTTCTCAAGCAGAAAACTTCCTTCACTGTATCTTTTGTCAAGGCTTGTTTACAAGGAAAGTGCTGTGGAGGCATATAAAGACCTGTAAAT
>NW_013954324.1:0-3061 GCF_001266775.1 Austrofundulus limnaeus | reverse complement strand
TTTTTTTTGTGTTGAGGTTTCAAAGCAATGATAATGAGATAGACAACACTTTCTACCTGATTGATTTAGGGAAAATGTTACAGCAGACCATTCATGTGATTTGGCTCTATAAAGGCTTGCAATGTTAGATATCAACATGTTGGGCTTGTTGCTAAAATCCTTCTTGATATTCTCAACACTCAATTTGAAATCTTAATACTGAAAAATACCCAAGCCAGTACAAATTAGCATGTGCTCAAGTATGTAAAATCCTGTTATCTTTAAAAGTTTAAAAAAGTAATGGGGATTCTTTTTTTTCCCAATTACAGGTCGCAGACAGTTCAAGAGAAAGATGTGGGAGAAAGAAGAAATTGCAGCTGTAGAGAAACATATGATGTCCTTCATAACCACCTGTTGTGTTCCAAGAAAAAGTGACTGTGATAAGTGCCTTCAAAAAGAAAAAACAGCACTTAAAAACAGAAATTGGCTGGCCATAAAATTCTACATCAAGAATCGGATTACATCTCTTAAAAACAAAGTTTAATATGCCATTCAACTGTCAGTTGTTGTTTCGGACAAGTTTTTTATTTTTTTTCCCCCAACTTTTCTAAGTTTTGAAAACAAACAATTTCAACTAACAACAGTTTTGTAAAATGTTGAAACTAGTGTTTTAGTTTAAAAAAGGAGTGCAAGTGGGGGGTTTGATGCTTTTGTTCTTTTCTGATCTGCTCCAAATATTTATTTTCCTTTTTTTTATAGAACCATTTTGTTTTTCAATGAAACCTTTTTTTTTAATCATTTTTTGTCAAGTTTGTGAGCTTTGATCACTTCAAAAGCAGGATTTTAAGTTTAGACTCAAGTTTGAGAAATTTTGGAGGATTTTAAGTTAAGAAAATAAACGTTTTTTGTTAGATACATATGCCTTGGTTCTTAATTTCATATAGATGTAAAAAATGTTCTATTTCTAATAAGGATTTAAAAGAATGCCTTTTATCTGCTTGCATTTATTTATTCACCCTAAAGCAGTCATTCCCAAAGTTTGGGTCGGGACCCATAGTGGTGTCCTGAAACATCAAGGTGGAGTCCTGAAAATATTCTGAATTAATTACACACAAAAAGACAACACTTTTTTGCCTTTGTTGTTACAAAAGAATAACAGTGTACTTAAAATGGACAAAAATAGTAAAATAAATGTTACTATGCTCTTGTTTAATTGACGTGAAAACAATGTTTATCAAGTGACAATAGCTGGGGTCACAGGTCCCTACTGCTGATATTTTATGGCTCAAAAGCTGAAAAGTTTGGGAACCACTGCTCTAAAGTACTTTGGGCTCTGTAAGCTTGTTAAACCTGAAAGTGTGTTAGTGGTCCTGTCAAAGATAGGAAAACTGGTTTGTGTGCTTGCTTAGTCCCCAGTAAGTACTAAAGGTCAGAAAAGTCCCCAAAAAGCTTGTTGTAGTCNGTCTAAAGAGAAGGTATAGTTTTTATGACAGAATTACAACTGACACACTGTATTTTCATCAAGGTTGATCATGTTTTGTTGTGTTGACTGTTATTTTTGTATCATTCAGATCTAAATGTATAATGTTATATGCTGGATGCTAAGCACACTCTGGTTTAACTTACTTTGTGGGCCTCTGCTACTAATTTGAGCTAAACACACTTTCAGGTCTGTGGTAAGATGTGGGGACCCCGGTGGATGGCCTCCTCTGATCCCACTTGTAGTGTTTTGTGTGACTTTTCAAAAAACTTCATGCTATTATTACCTTGCCTGAAGAGTGGCTAATGTTGTTAGCATGCACTGCACTTGATATCTTACTTTTGAAGATAGTTGCAGGCCATTTTGATGGTTTTAATCTTCAATAAATCCTAACATTTTATAATTGTCAAATCTCACTGTATCGACCTTGGTACTTTACATAATGCGCTTTTTGAATGCAATCACAGTTATGGGTCTAGTTCCAGGAAAATGTAAAGAAGCTTTTATCTTTGAACCNCGCTACTAATTTGAGCTAAACACACTTTCAGGTCTGTGGTAAGATGTGGGGACCCCGGTGGATGGCCTCCTCTGATCCCACTTGAAGTGTTTTGTGTGACTTTTCAAAAAACTTCATGCTATTATTACCTTGCCTGAAGAGTGGCTAATGTTGTTAGCATGCACTGCACATGATAATTTACTTTTGAATGTAGTTGCAGGCCATTTTGATGGTTTTAATCTTCAATAAATCCTAACATTTTATAATTGTCAAATCTCACTGTATCGACCTTGGTACTTTACATATTGCGCTTTTTGAATGCAATCACAGTTATGGGTCTAGTTCCAGGAAAATGTAAAGAAGATTTTATCTTTGAACCTTGTTTTGCTTGTGTTAATGGATTTGTTGAAAACCTGTGATAAGATGTTTTCATAAGTCAGATTTTACAACTCCTCTTTATTATTTATAGGTTGACAAACCATTAACTGAACCCACTGAGGCAGCGGAGTCTGACGAAACAGATCATTTTCCATCAAAGTCTACTTTGTCTAAAAAGAAGGTACAGTTCTTATGACAGAATTACAACTGTAACATACTGTATTTTAATCTATCTTCATGCCCATTTTGTTTCATCGAGTGTTACTTTTCAAATAATATCTTAAGCAATGTTTTATGTTTGGTGCCAATCACACTTACTTTCTGGGCCTCAGCTACCATTTTAGGTTAAGCACATTTTCAGATCTGTGGTAAACTGTGGGGACCATGATGGATGGTCCTCTCTGACCCCAATATTTTGTGTGACTTTTCCAATCACTTTAATTGATTATTAACTTGACTGAAGATCGCCTAATTCCCCCTCACCTTACAAAAACCTTGCCCTCACATACTCATTTTTTGTCTCCTCCTCCTCTCATATATTTCTTACAAATAGTGTATGTGCACATTCATCTGTTTTCACTTAAACATTAGCTTCGAGAAACATTATGGCTTTCTCTATGCCAATGCTTCACAGATGGCATAAGATGTTTTTCTGATCCGTAACATTTTTTTCTTTTCTAGAGGATAAGTAGAAAGTCAGCATCTCTTGACTTAAAAGAAGACAGAGT
>NW_013954323.1:29325-31206 GCF_001266775.1 Austrofundulus limnaeus | reverse complement strand
GTTCAAGGGGTCTATGTTTCAAATTTTATTTTTAATTTTAAGTAAAGCATTGTTCACTTGTAATTGCTCAAAAACAGTGTTTATTTTTATGTTTATGAAATTTTAAAATCCTAAATATCTAGGGGAAATTAAAATTGTACACCAAAAGTTTGGGACTGAAAGATAAAACTGTTTGGTTAAAGGGGGGCAATTATTTKGGGGTGGTGGCTATTGCCCCTCTTGGCCCTCCATTTGTGGCACCCCTGCCTTGTGAAAAGATTTACTGCACTGTTACTGCGTATCTTTAAAAACCAGCTGTCGCAGTAAAAATACACTGTCCTAACTTATCTTAGAGCTGTTTTAACACAGAAGCTCAGCGCTGTTACCGTTTCCAGCCGGACTCCGCTTCCAAATTTACTGCGGCGGAGCTCCGCTCCTACAGCCGTGGGCCGTACCAAGTCAGCCGGTCAGAGGGGGGGACACTGCGACCACCGCAGCCATCCAAGACCCTAACACACCCAGCAGGGCGCCTTTTCTATTCTCCAACACGTTTATATAAAAGTAGTATTCAGTTTATTATAAACTGTGTCGGAAATATAAATGTTAAAGAGGAGAAAATACTTTATTCCCAGCGCCAGGACCCCGCTGTTTTCCCGCTGTCCCTCCTGGCATGAAGCAGTTCCAGCGGCGGTGGGACAGAGGAGAGCTGCCACAGCTCAACCCGCTGCTCAAAGTAGTTCAAGCGTTCACAAAGTCTGGACTTTTATCTGGGAACAGAACCGTTTGGATTACCCTCTTTATAAGGAATAACCCTGTTGTCGTTTAAAGGTAAATGTGGCTTCCCGGGCTTGATGCTCGGAGGCTTTTTTATTATGATTTTAACGGTCGCGACAGAGTTTTAACTTATTTGTGAAGGATTTTAATGAACCCCTGAGTTTTTCTTTGTGTGTATAAATGTGCGGGATAAGTTAGTGTTTAAATTCACGACAGTGTGAAAAGACGACTTGTGGTATTCCTGTTTTATTGATGCTGCGTAAATATTTTAGAAAAGCTGCCCCGTGATGCGTTCACGGTACGGTAATTGGTCGTAAATATTTGCTTTAGCTCAACTTCTGGTATTAAAGTTAAACCAACTTGATGTCTTCAGTGAAAAACGGAAATATATCTCCTAATTCACCATGAAATGTTTATTTATACAGTAAGGCATAAAAACATTGTATTTTTTGTCACTGCTGTGTAATTATTGCACATGTATGGTTGAAGGATGAAAAACTTTTTTACTTCATGGGCTGTAAGAGTGTTTTTGTCAGTGATTGTCTGTTAATAAAACATCCCTCTGGATGAATTTAAATAAAACTCCCAAAACAAGTTATAACTGGATGTGCATCTACTGTATAAGATTACATTTTGGAGTCAGTCCAATTCAAGATGGCCGCCACAGCTAAGTGACCAAACACACAACTCTGTTGGTTTTACAGAGAGCTCTCATTTCAAACTTCTGATCTGAGCAAACTGGTCCAACTAATTCAAAATATCTCACAAATCTTTCTGAAAGTATTCCCTTTAATTTATGATGAGTGAACATTAACCAAAAAATAAATAAAATAAAAAATGTAAAAATGTCTTTGAGTAGAGTTGATAGATACTGAGCTAAAGTTTGGTGTGGTAGTAGCTGAGAGTCATTCTCAACATATACTCGTGAGCATATCATCATACCAACTGTAGCTGCGTTTCCATTGACCATGAAAATGCGCAAATTAGAATTTCGAAAATAAATTTGCTCAATGGAAACGTTAATTTCGAAAAAAAATTAAGTTTTTCGACAAAAATGTTTTTGCTCTAGGATGAGGGGTTTTTTCGGCCGTATCGAAATTGGTGTTTTTCACAAAACTGTAATGGAAA
>NW_013954323.1:17857-28325 GCF_001266775.1 Austrofundulus limnaeus | reverse complement strand
GTATATTTCTCCTCTCAGTAGGGTTGTTTACAGCACAAACGATTTCCGGTTAGCTTCTTAGCTTAGCCTCCGTCACAGCGACATACGTCACAGCAACATAAGTCGCAGCCAACTGATCCAATCATTTTAAACTTCAGCAGAGGCCACGCCTCCTGCAAGAAATCGATTCTCTATGCATCAAGTCCAGACCCTTGTACGAAGCAAAGTGAAGGACAGGGTCTGGTTTAAACCAGGCTAGGAAACGTCTGAAGATTAGCCGACAGCGGAAAAACAAACCTGCCCCTTTTTCTCCCTAAACTTTTCTCTGCAGGCTATTTTTCAATGCAGAAAAAAAAACAGAAACCCAGGCAAACTAGGTAACAAAATGAACCTTGTGACATAAACTTTTTCCATGGTAAAAATAGAAATGATCCCACCCAGACAATGGATCATCTAGTTCTCACTTCCAGTCCTTGTGACCCACTACCCTGCATGTTGTAGTTTTTTCCTGCTTTGGCACACCTGATTTAAATGAACGAGTGATTGGCAGGCTTCTGCAGAACTTAAAGACATGCTGAAGCACTAAAACATGCAGGATAGTGGGTCACGAGGAGCGGAACTGAGAACCACTGATCTACATAGATTTCCACCCATTATTGAAATCTCACTCAGAACAGAAAAAAACCCATATTCATTCTAGTATARAACCAAAACTACAAGAGATGAAAGACAACGACTGATTTTATTAAATGATGGAGATAAATTTCCCACACACCTGCAAGGTAATTTAGTTTTTTTTTCTCATCTTGAAAATATTATTAAGGCTAAAATCCTTTTTTCCAGTCAAGTAGCCTACCTAAAAATAATTGGTAYTCCACMTACATACAGTACYTTAGCAAAAAGCAAGTATTTTAGTAGTAAGAAATAACAAAGAGAAGCAGAGACCTCAAAAATCCCATCATTTTAATTTTGGTCAAACAGGCTGGCTTGAAAACKCTAAGACACTAATAAATTTTGAGTGCCWTTATCTGATTGTAGGCACAAACAATATAATTAGGCTACCAGGACCATGARTTGTCTAAATGCCACTGTGTTACAGAAACAAAAGAATAGGGGCTGGTAAAAAGTTTGAGTGGCTGATACAAAAATATTTCTACCAGCCACTGTGGCTGGTGGGGAAAATTATTAATTTCCACCACTAAACGTCACTGTAAATTGTTCCAACTTTATAACAAATGTACATGACACACGGGCATCAAGTCCTGAACATGGCCATATGCTAATTCACCACAGTGCCACCCAGTGGCAGTCCAAACATACCTTTCAGTGTTTGACAAAAATCTCAAGACAGACAACTGCTTCAACTAGATGTACGCACAATTTGAATTGCCCTGGTGTGCGAGGGCCCTTTATCACTGCTTGCAGTTTAAAATGTTTTTATTTATTTATTTTTTGCTTGGGGGNTCAACAACGTTTAAATTTTTACACCAGGAGCTAAAGGTCTGTTTCAGGAAATCACATCCTCAGCATTCAGTGGTTGTAGGATTAATCTGTAAAAGAGTTCATACACCACTAGTTGGCAGTGTTTTACATATTGTACATGAATTATTGCCAGCTAGTAAGTRTCAACTTGAATTTGTGTTTTAAAATTAGCTTCCACTAGTTTTTCTATGGCATAAGTGGTTTTGAAGTTGTGGACCTAAATATTTAAATAAGCGCTTTAGAAATTGCGGAGCTAATTTTTGGATTAGCGCTGCCTACCGCTGTTTGTATCTTTTCAGTCTTATTGCTTCCATCTTGTCAAATAGGTTGGATAAATATTTGGTGTTTTTAATTCTTTACATGTATGAAAATGTAAAAGAGTCTCCTTGGGCAGCAAAGCATATCTGTTTGTATATTAAGTCTATGTCCTGTGTCTTCACAGTGCTTGCCTGCAGCTCGGGCCTCCATGCCCTCTCTTCTTAGTGCCGCTCGGCCTGCTGAGCCCCCAGTGGTGTCGGTACTGGGCTGCAGCTGAAGCAGGACCACAAAGACTGGACGGTGGTGTCGGTGCCTGAGGTGGTGGAGGTGGGTCGTCGCTGGGCCCAGAATCCTCGACGTCAGGCCAAACCAGGCCTGTGGCGTTCCGGCCACACGAAGATGAACAAACTGAACTTTCACAACAACAAAACCATGCAGGACCGCCGCTGTGTTTGTGTTTTTTTGCCCAATGATGACACCCTCAATATCATTGTCAGTGTGAGTATTTATTAATGCCCACATATATGCTTCATTTTCAACTGCGCTACATTGTAAGATAATAGTTTGCAGGAGTGAACTAAGTGGATGTAAATTTACTACTATTAATAAACTTTTTAGAATCAACCTAATTTAAGATGACTGCCACTAGGGCTGCCACAAACGATTATTTTTATAATCGATTAATCACCGATTATTTTTTCGATTAGTCGACTAATCGGATCATATGTTAATTGAATATAAAACATACAGCTTATCACGCCAGAATACAGCTGCTATTATATAACCATGGTTAGATTTTAGCTATATGCTAACTAAAAATAATAGCTGTGGAAGGTAAGTTCTGCTCTGCAGATATTACACAGGTTTCCCAGTTACCACTACTTTGCATGTGTGTCAAGGACAGAAAGGCAGATGTGGCAGTGGAAGGTGTCAAAACAGTTTGGAGAGAAAAACAAAGTAAAGAACAACAAAAAAGAAAACGATTAATCGATTATTAAATTAGTCATCGATTATTTTAATAATCAATTAGTCGTCGATTAATCGATTAATCGTGGCAGCCCTAACTGCCACAGAGAACAGACTGTAAAAACATAAAAAATTGATATAACTCTTATATTATTCCACAGGCCTAAAATTTGGTGCGCCAGTAGCTGAGAGTCGTCCCTATAAAATGTGTTATGAATGGTAGCATATTGTGCAAGATTTAATTTTTAAAGTTTGACAACTTTTGGGAAATAATTATTCAGTCTATCTGTAAATATCTTGCATATTTACATCTCACCTCTGTCTGTTGTCATGGTTTGCCAAAAGTTGTTTGTTTGATGAGTTAACTTAATATGATGCTGAATGTATGAGTAGTTCGGATACTAGTATTTTTAGCATTATATTTAGAAAAATATGTTTGAAAATCTGTCAGAAAGTTTAAACAGGGCCAATGGAAAACATGTTGATTATTTTACTACTCAAGTAGGGCTGCCTCGATTAGTCGACAACTAATTGATTATTAAAATAGTCGATGACTAATTTAATAATCGATTAATCGTTTTTTGTTCTTTTCTTTGTTTTTCTCTCCAAACTGCTTGGACACCTTCCACTGCCACATCTGCCTTTCTGTCCTTGACACACATGCACAGTAGTGGTAACTGGGGTAGGCCGTGGACGTCACAAGACATTATAAGACAGGCTCTGGTATCATGGCTACCTGACAACAGAGCTCAAAGTGTGGGATCATTTTAAGAAAATGAAAGAGAAACCTGTGTAATATCTGCAGAGCAGAACTTACCTTCCACAGCAATTATTTTAGTGTCCTGGATGGATAGAAAGGTGCTATATAAGTAGAGTCCATTTACCATTTACCATTTAGTTAGCATATAGCTAAAATCTAACTATGTTTATATAATAGCTGCTGCATTCTGACGTGATAAGCTGTATGTTTTATATTCAGTTAACGTATGATCCGATTAGTCGACTAATTGAAAAAAATTATCTGTGATTGGTCAACTATAAAAATAATTGTTTATGGCAGCCCTATAATCAAGTGAATAAGCTTGTTAAACTACTATCTGAAATTTGACCATTGATGGTCGAACCTCAGATTCAGGAGAAGAAATGCGACTTCCGTCTTGGCCGTGAAACAATGGACCAGCTCTTTACCCTCACTAGGGTCCTCCAGGGGACATGGGAGTTTTCATTAACTTGGAGAAGGCGTTCAACCATGTTCCTCGAGGTACATTGTGGAGTCAGTGGGATTGTGGGTCTATTGTTAGGGGCCATTCAGTCCTTATACAAGCGGTGCAGGAGTTTGGTTCACATTGCCGGCTGTAAGTTGAACCTCTTCCAGGTAGGAGTTGGACTCCTGCACATAACATTTACAAAATGTCTCAATACAGCCAGGGGACAGAGGGAGTCCTCTTCAGTGTCCTCAGGATTCCATCTCTGCTGTTTGCAGATGATGTGGTTCTGTTGGCGTCATCATGTCGTGATCTCCCGCTCTCACTGGAGTGGTTCGCAGCTGAGTGTGAGGCGGCTGGGATGAGGGTCAGCACCTTAAAATCTGAGTCCATGGTCCTTTGTCAACAAAGGGTGGATTGCTCTCTTTGGGTTGGAGATGAGGTTCTGCCTCAAGGGAAGGAGTTCAAGTATCTTGGGGTTTTGTTCACGAGTGAGGGAAGAATGAAGCCTGAGACAAACTGTGTTTCCATCAAGGCTTTTTGATGCGCATATAAAAGTGTTGCATTAAAAAMGCAAAAAAAGTCGGATGGAAACAGCAAAATTCGAAAAAGAATTCTCAATTCGCTAAAAAGTTTTTACACTCGCTTGAGGTGGTTTTTGGATGATTCGCAAAGTAGTTAATGAGCAAAACGGGAGWTGGAAACACGTTTGCTGAATAAATTCTGACGTAGCGCATATTTACCTCACGTGACGTTCAGCTGTTTCCTCTTTCCTGCCTCGTCCCGGCGTAGTTGCACGTGCCTTTCTGCTGCATAGTTTAACATTGCGTTTATTTCCCTACGTCTCCTGGCAGCGTTAAACATAGCCTGTACTAGCTGAATAGATAGAATAATTGCAACTTGCCCAATAGCAAGTCAATCATGAACAAATTGCTCCATTGTCCCGAGATGATTAGCTTCTGCTTGTTAGCAATTTTCACTTCCTGTTTACTACCACAAAGCTTGTCGCCAAAGTCTGACGTAATCACGCGTTGCGTAGCCTCGTCTGACGTAATCACMCGTTGCGTAGCCTRGTCTGACGTAATCACGCGTTGCGTAGCCTCGTCTGACGTAATCCTGCATTGCGTAGCCTCGTCTGACGTAATCGCGTTGCGTAGCCTCGTTTATTTGCATCAAACTGTCGAGAGGGAAACTAGATGGAAACAGTCTAGATTTGAATTTTTATTTATTTAATTTTTTGCGAATTTTGAAAAGGTCGATAAAAATTCACTCTACAACTGGATGGAAACACGATTATTGACAGACAGATTGGTGCAGCTTCTGCAGTATTATGTACTCTGTATCAGTCTGTAAGGCAAAGCTCTGTGTTTACTGGTTGGTCTACATTCCCACCCTCTGAGATCATGGATAGAGGTGGACGAAATGAGTTCTTTCTCTACAGGGTAGCTGGACTCTCCCTTAGAGATAGGGTGAGAAGTTCAGTTATCCTGGAGGGACTCAGAGTAGAGCCGAGGCTCCTCCACATCGAGAAGAGCCAGTTGAGGTGGTTCAGGCATCAGGAAGCCTCCTGGACGCCTCCCCAGGGAGGTGCTTCAGGCATGTCCAACTGGGAGGAGACCCTGAGGAAGACCATGGACACTGCACAGACTGTGTCTATTGGCTGGCCCCGTAATGCCTTTGAATCCCCCCGGGCTGGAATATTTGGCTTTGGAGAGAGAGGTCTGGGCCTCCTTGCTAAAGCTGCTGCTCCCAAGAACCAACTTGGAACAAGTGGAAGATAAAGGATGGATATTATCCATCCTTTATCTTCCACTTGTTCCTACTATCTGATTGTAGGGCTGTAGCGATACATTAATCTCATGATATGATACAATATTCGATATTCTGCTCACGATACGATATATGTATATCACAATATTCAGCGAATGGTACGATTCGATTTTCTGAACGATTTTAGAGGGACAGAGTGATTTTGGTGACATTTTGTGACGGTTCCATAGACTTAGATTGAATTAACTGAACTGAAAACTGATTAAAACCAGCAACTACAAAATAACTGGCTCTGATTGGACAGAGACCTGGTCTACAGCTGCACAAAATTAATCAAAGATGCGGTGAGAAAATTAGTTTTCTTTGAAACAGTGCAAACTGTAGCTTACAAGGCTAAATAATATTTAGTTCAATTCAGGTAACTTGGGCCAGTAAAGAGCAAATTTTCCCAATTCTTCAAGATTTGATGTTTATGATGAGAGTAATTAACACAGTTAAAGACTTGGAGMTAAATTATTTTGTTCCCATGTTACAGAGGGGGAACAGGTTATTTTAAGCAACTGAAATATTTGGTTCTTGTATCAGCAATAAAAAATTATAAATACACACAATGTGTTGGAAGACAGTGTTTGGTGGCAGACTGATAAATAGTGAGGCTAAAGACAACATGAGAAAAGTTGGAAAAGGACTGATAAGGACTCATTCTGTGATTTAAAAAAGGCCAGGTTTTATTTATTTTTTCATTTTAGAGTTTTTTTTTAACAGCAGCTGATGATAAAACTGAAAGTTACCTTGACAAGATTATGAGTCCTTTTACTCAAAAATGCTGTGAAAATGGTCGGATCCTCCTCTCTGGCTGCAGTGTGCCCTCCAGACACGGGGACAGATTTTCACAGGGGAACTGAATTTCACACAACACCCTCTAAGCTCAAGGCGTTAGACGCATGCCTGCCTGCCTTACGTAACGTGACYGCTGACTACAGTCGGAAAAAGAGCTCTCCAGATGAAACACTTCAATTTGTCTTAAAATACAGACATTCTGACTAATAAGTAACTGTTGGGGCGGCTGTGGTGCAGTGGTAGAGCAGCTGGCTTTGGGACCCGCAAGTCACAGGTTTGACTCCCCGCCATGCCTACATGCCGTTGTGTCCTTGGGCAAGACACTTCACCCACCTTGCCTACTGATGGTGGTCAGAGGGGCCGGTGGCGCAGCATGGTAGCCTCGCCTCTGTCAGTCTGCCCCAGGGCAGCTGTGGCTACAATATAGCTTACTGCCATCAGTGTGTGAATGTGAGTGTGAATGAATGATGCATGAAAAATTGTAAAGCGTCTTTGAGGGTCTCGAAAAGCGCTATATAAAACTAATGCATCATTATTATTATTATTAACCTTACCTCAGCTTAGAAGGGTGTTGATATTTTCTGCTCAGATTCAGCTATCAGTGCAAGAAGCTAATGTTTACTCACCATGCTAATGCTACCCTTACTCTCTGGCTGTGTCCAAAACGGCAGGACAGGTCCTCCGAAGGCCGAATTTGTTGGCCGCATACGTCACAGCGCCGCGACGAAGGACGTCCAAAACCGAAGACTCCTTCGATGCAGCCGACAAATACGTCCTTCCTTTGGCCCGAATCGAAGGACAGGTCTGATGGATCCTTCCCGGCCCAGCGTATCCCATAATGCATTGCGGCCTGACCGGAGATTTTTTTATGCTAGTAATGGCGGACGAAGCGAGAGAAAAGAATACGTTTTAAATAAAAATGTGGTGATTTAAAAATTAAAATAATTCAGCGGTTGTAATTCTAATACTTTTATCATTTGTATGGACATGTTTTTAAATATTATTTTTTTGTCATAAAAAACGCGAAATAAACATGCACCTACAGCAGGTCAATTAGTTCTTCAAATGTTACCTTTAAGTTAATTTTATAGTTTTGTGATATTAATAATGCTAATATATTGATATTTTTCTAATTTTGATTTAAGTTTGCTTGTTTAGCGTCGTCACAGTTGCTAGGTGACATGACGTACGCCGGGGTAAGGAGGGGAGGCTAGACCGTCCAAATTCACAGTCTCTTTTTTTCCGCTCTTCCCGGTCTACCAAGGACCCGGCCCGCCGCGACCGGGGAGTCTGGGTCCTCCGGAGAACCCGGCCTGTCGTTTTGGACACAGCCTCTGGCTCCTTAGGAGTAGAAGAGCCAAATGTCTGTCTGACTGCTGCCAACTAGTGGTCAGAGGCTGAACTACAACATAAAAATGAACCGTTGGAAAGTTGACGTTTTAAACCTTAAGTAAAAATCGATACAGGGCTTTAGAAWATCGATACAGTATCGGGAAATGAAATATCGATATACTGTATATCGGTGTATCGATATTTTCCTACACCCCTAATGGATAGATGGAAATTACAATCTGTACAGCATTTCATATTGATTAGACAATTACTTGCAACATAAAGATCCTAAAGCCAGAAGTAGTCCAGGAACATTTGTGTGATTATGTTTGGTTGTATATGTGTATCAATGTTGATGCTCTTTAAAAAATAATTCACAATCTCCACCCCAGGTGAAGACTTTGTGCCAGGAACTTTTGGTCCAGGTGTGTGACCTCCTCAGGCTGAAAGACTGTCACCTTTTTGGACTCAGCGTCATTCAGAGTAAGACTTTTCTTCCTCTTGTGTGCTACACTCATCAAAATGCATTTGTTTTTTGTGCAACTTTATTTGTGTCCTCAGAATGCTMTTGCATCATCTAAATCAGGGGTGGGCAATCCTGGTCCTTGAGGGCCGCAGCCCTGCATGTTTTACATGTTTCACCTCTCCAACACACCTGTAAAACATGCAGGACTGCTGCCCTCAAGGACCAGGATTGCCCACCCCTGATCTTAACAATCTGAATCTGTGCTCAGTAAAGTGAGCAATACATTAGTTTGTGTGTTTTGCAAAAAAAATAAATAAATAAATAAATAAAAAGTAATCTGAGTGTTATTAGAAAGTCTAAAGTATGGTTCATAGTAATTGTTTTTTTAAGGATCAAGTTGGACCCATTTTATGCATTTTTTCATAACTTTCTCAATTCATTTATTTCAAACTAGAATTCTTTTTTTAATTGACATTATATTATATATATATATATATTAACATAGTTTTGTCCACACCCGAGTTGTAGGAGGAAAACTTGTGTCTTTTAAAAAACATTTATTTCTTGTTAACCGCGGAGATGAAAATAAGATGTGGACATTCACTTGCTCATAAGTCTATCTTGCTAATTTAACAATTATCTTCTGCTCTCTGGGAGCACAGCAGATTATTTTCAGCAACATGGGGAAGCTCACATGTAGGGCAGGCATTTTAACATAAAATTGGCTTTACAGCACTGATATTCCAAATATCTGAAATAAATAATGCTCTAATGCTCTGCTGTTGATTATCGTTCTGTGTTCAAAAGCCCCCACCCCCGCCTTTCCAAGGCCAATACTCTAGGGGAAACAGTGGAGATGTTTAAAAAAGTTGACTAAGGGGTCTCTGCAGTAGGTTTTGCCTTGTGGGCGGAGACGTCCCTGCTCGTGATTGGCAGAGGTCTTAATGTGGGCGGAGATGGCCCTACTCATGATTGGCAGAGGTCTTAATGTGGGCGGAGACGGCCCTACTCGTGATTGGAGGAGGTTTRGATGTGGGTGGAGATGGCCCGAGACGTGATTGGTCGSATTGACGGTGGGGTTTGAGGAGGCTGGAGGCAGCGGGGAGTAGCTTGGTCGAGTCGGGCAGGAAGCAACACATTTTTTAAGATTAATTGTGGTCACAACTTGAGAAAGGAAAGTGCTAGCTGCACGAAATTTGAACGTCATACATGTGAAAGGATGTGTAACTATATGGCTTGGTTAAAACATCCCTAACCAGCCTGTGAAAAGATCGCTAAAAATCAGTATTTTTTTACAGGCTGGTTAGGGATGTTTTAACCAAGCCATATTGTTACACATCCTTTCACATGTATGACGTTCAAATTTCATACAGTTAGCACTTTCCTTTCTCAAGTTATGACTAAAATTAATCTAAAAAAACATTACTTCCCGCCCGACTCGACCAAACCCCTCCATACCCCACCATCAATCGACATCTCTTGGGCCATCTCCGCCCACATTAAGACCTCGGCCAATCACGAGCAGGGACGTCTTCGCCCACATTAAGACCTCGGCCAATCATGAGCAGGGACGTCTCCGCCCACATCAACACCTCCGCCAATCACGAGCAGGAACGTCTCCGCCCACATTAAGACCTCGGCCAATGACGATTTGAGCCGTCTCCGCCCACAGGACAACACTTTCTGCAGAGACCCCTACTTGAAAAAGTTAGCTGCATATATTTATTTATCATATTATCAATAATACAATTCATGACCTGACTTATTGAGTGACTCAGTCTGCAGTGTTTGCATCTACTTAATCAGTTGTCCTCATACATTATATACCTCTGTGTATAGCCATGTTAACATTTTTGTAGTACACATTTTAGTAGAGTACACATTTTTCTTATATTTTATTACATGTTGAACGTTTTTGTAACCTTTCATGTCGGGAAGGTAACCTTTGGTGTCACTTGCTTAAAGGGCCAATATTATGTTTTTCTCAGGCATATATTTAAATACTATACCATAATAAAGTATCTATGTCACCTTTAGTTGTAATTAAAATGTTGTTTTATGTTTAAATAGAAAATAAACTTATCTTCTCATCACTTCCTCTTCGAAATGCCTTGAAATTGGCCTCTGTCTCTTTAAAAACACCTTTGCTTCTGTCTCGCCCATTTCGGTG
>NW_013954323.1:16146-17757 GCF_001266775.1 Austrofundulus limnaeus | reverse complement strand
GTTACAACTAATCGGGGATCCTTTTAATAGATTTAAAGATAGAATTTAAAAGATTTAATTTTCTTTGCAAATTACAAAATGTTCTGAAAAATTCTGTTCAGTTTATTTATTTTAGTCATGTCAGGGCACTTGAATGTTTCACATACATTCTAAAATCCCACTTAGAGAAAGTTATTTATCAATAATTTTGCAACATAACACTAATCATCTACATAGATTTGGTGAAGAATCATTAATTAGATTACTTTCTCACTGTGTTCATAACAGAGTTTCTCAGTGTACTTTCAGTTCATGTGATTTTGTTTTGTATGTCAATGATGTCTGTGACCTTAAAAGAAAAAAAGCAGGTAAAGATGACGGGCGGATGGATTGGTGATGAAGTTTGACGTTGGAAATGTATTTATTTTAATTAAAAAATTTTGTTTTTTTGTTTTCCATTTGTCCTGATGGTGAGTGAAGAACCAGAGTTTCCTCATGATTACTGGATCCATTCTGTGATCAGGCCTCCTTTAGAGGAGGTGGAATGAGTCATTTAGGTTTTACTACAACAAGGAGACAACTGGTGACAGTTGCAGGCAGCTGCGAGAGGGGAATAAATTGTGCAGCAGTTTTCACACAGACCGTCTGCAGATGGGCCCATGCTGGGACAGCAGGTCAGTTGAATTGGAGCCAATGGGTCTGGTTGTGGGACATTCCTGGAGTGCTTGTCTGAACAGCGTGAAATCCCCAAGGCAAACAGAGGCCACCCACTCCATGTGCGTCACCCACCATCCCCCTGACGAGAACATCGACACCAGAACCATCTCTGTAGATACTGTAATAAAGACGTTTGGTTGTGTAGAGCTGAAAGTCCTTCAGGTATTCAGTGAAAAAATACAAATCACTCGCCAAGTTAATAAAAAGTTGATAAAAAGAGACTCTGAGCATAAAAAGAAATGCAGATATTTAAACAGAATTCATTCCAAGGGGATTATTCTGTGTACATAAACACATAAAAGCACCTTATAACCAGCTCTAAACACATACAATGTGATGTCACCAAGATTAAATGACTTAAATCTGTCTTTGTCTCACAGATAATGAGCACATCTACATGGAGTTGGACCAGAAGCTGTCCAAGTACTGCCCCAAAGAGTGGAAAAGGGAAGCCAGCAAGGTGAGAAGTAACGTGCAGGATTGTCTTTTCTCTGTCAGATATATTTATGATACGTGATACGTACATGTTTAACATGAAACTGTGGCAGACCATGTGTTTCACGGCTAGGCCTTATGTGGTGTTCTAGCTGAATAAATTCATCTACAGGAACCATCATTAAGAGGTGAATTTATTAAGGTATGACAACACAAAAGGGCTACCCTGTCTGTTTTCAGACTGTAGAGCTAACAAAATGGGAGACACAGCTGAGATACGCTCAGGGTGGCATCCTTAAAAAGTCGTGAAAAGTTGTAAATTCATGTATCTAAAATTAAGATCTTAAAAAGTCTTAAACTCTTTAAAAATGTGTAAGTTAGTCTTCAAAACATTGGGCCTCATGCAAGAACATGTTCGTATTCTTCTCCTAAATTTCTCTTACTTTTGTTCGTACAAAGGGTTCGTACGAACATGTCACG
>NW_013954323.1:14729-16136 GCF_001266775.1 Austrofundulus limnaeus | reverse complement strand
ACACACACACACACACACACACACACACACACACACACACACACACACACAAACAAGTAGTTGTCGCGGGGATTTGGCTTTAGATAGCCTTCATCACTCGTCTCATCCAATGAGCCGCTCACATGAACCCGAGCTGCAGCCGAGGGAAACACGCCTGAAGCCGCTGAATTCTTCAGGGCATTTTTTATTTTAAAACTTTTCCCAACAGTGGGCTGGGAGGAAGTAAAGTTCTCTGTAAGCACTGCAACACTAAACTGTCTGACCACAGGAGCAGTTCCAGCCCAGAATATCCCTTCAGTTTAAAACCAGGTAAACAAACAGAGGGAGGTTCTGATGACCAGTGTGTGGGAGAAAGAGCAAAAAGTGAGATCAGCTTGCTTGTTTGTTGCCTTATTTGTAAAAAATGTTTGAAAATGCATTGCCACTTTTTATATAAAGTGCACGCTCTAAACATACTCAAGTCAGTTAAATTCCAAGGCCTTTTTCACCACAGCAGACTGGCGCAACCTCCTCATTGCTGCGACTGAAACCCCACTCTATCAGTCCATCTTCACCTCCATCCTAACATTCCTCATAGCATCACACACACAGACTGTTTAAAACAGAAAACTGGTTTTATCATCACCATCATTCTCACTTTCCAAGTTCTTCTGTTGTGAGTTTAAAATGTTGGTTTTCATTGATACATTTCACTTTGTTTTTCAGGGCATTGATCAGTTTGGGCCTCCAATGATCATTCACTTCAGAGCTCAGTATTATGTGGAAAATGGGAGGTTGATCAGGTCGGTAAAGCTCCTCCACTGTTACTCACATATTTAACGGTAGTATGAAGTAAGGCAGGATGCCTCTACTACCATCAGTCACTTAAGCTCCAGTTATCCTTTAAGCTTTTTTAAATATGCTCCTTGTCTACCCTGCAGCGACCGGGTAGCCAGGTATTATTACTACTGGCACATGAGGAAACAGGTGCTGCTCTCTCAGTGTATTCAAAGAGAGGAGGCCTACTTCCTGCTCGCAGCCTTCGCTCTCCAGGCTGACCTTGGAAACTTCAAACGCAACAAGCACTTTGGGAAATACTTTGAGCCTGAAGCCTACTTCCCCCCATGGGTGAGCAGATCTAACACAAATCACATGTGTGTTAAACTGAGAAGAAAAAAATGTTTAAAATAACATGTCTCTTTCTTTTGCACCTGATCAGTTTGACATTTTACAGTTTTTCTTTTTTTTTATACACATTTTCTTATAGCAAGGTTTATGATCTCAGAAGTCTACATACAAATCACAAACACACAATGGACAAAACTCCGTATTTATCCTACCAAATGAAACTTACCGTATTTATTCAAGTATAAAACGTTAAATTAAATCATCCATAAAGTTGGGGGGTAATACTATACTCGGATAAAT
>NW_013954323.1:13317-14719 GCF_001266775.1 Austrofundulus limnaeus | reverse complement strand
GACCATGTCCATCCCTTTATGACCACAAAACCGTTACTAGCGTGGTGTACCTAATAAAGTGGCCGGTGAGTGTATATCAGCTGTAGCAGCATCATATGAATTCTGGCATTTTACACATAGTCCACCAGGAGGCGCCAACACAAAAGTCAGAGACTTCACATGAGATTTGGACCATCTTGTGGGGGAAAAGCAGATTACTTCCTACTCGCGAGCGCCCCCTCTGGTGGGGAATCTTTTTTCAGGGATACAAACTTTTTCAGAACACCGGTAGACAGCAGCCATTACAGATGAACATGTGTTTGTTGTTGTAGTTCCAGGAGCGACTCGGTCACACACTAATGCCATTAGTTTGTTATCATTACTGAGCTGCAGGACTGCTTTTCCCCTTTTTTTCACATCATGTCTCCTGCCTGGATCTGTTATTATCTCGCTCTGAAGCACGGAGGAGTCAGAGGTGAGCTCGTTTCAACTGCTTTTTACAACGCGGTCTCATTTCCAGACTCAATAATTTTGCCGATATTTCAGTAAAAATACATAAGTAAAAATATTTATCCGAGTATAATACTACCCACACCTTTATGAATGATTTTATGGATTAAATTTTACACATTATACTTGAATAAATACGGTAGATACTATAGTGAGAGCTGGGACATCAAGTTTATTTTTGTCCTTGATAGTAGAAGACAATAGTTTTTGTCTTAATTTGTTTGTCCCAGCTGACAGTTTTTTTTTTTTTTTGCATCTTTGGCATAATGCCACCACTCCTCTGATAGCCACACCCATCTGATTGCCCTCCACTTCCTGTGATTAGCCTCCTGCCACTTTATCACAGTCACAACTAGAAGTTACAGGAAATTGTTGGAAAGTAAACAAAGCTCACTTCTCTGAAATAAATCTCCCTCAGGTTTAGCTGGTGCCTGTAAAAAAGCCACCCACAAGGCTTGATGAATGTGCTTATTATCCATGGCTCATGTTCAGTTTCTGGATGCTGACTAGCAGCTTCATTGACCTCGCTGATCCGGGTCTGTAACTACAGGGCAGCCAGGCCTGATGCTTCCTCTTTCTCTTCTCCTGCTCAGGTGATCACAAAGCGTGGCCGTGAATACATCCTGAGGCATATCCCCAACATGCACAAAGACCAGTTTGCTCTCACGGCGTCAGAGGCTCATCTCAAGTACATTAAAGAGTGTTCCCAGCTGGATGATGTCACAGTCCACTACTACAGACTCTACAAGGTGACAAAATGGACTTAAATTCAAATACACACTTACACCTGTATTATATAAATGAAATACTTTTGCTTTTAGAGCGGGGGTTCTTAACCTTTTTGACCTCGGGGCCCAATTTATTGAACATAAAGTGACACGAGGCCCAGTCAGACATTACCAATGTATGGATC
>NW_013954323.1:11747-13277 GCF_001266775.1 Austrofundulus limnaeus | reverse complement strand
CAGTGGTTGCTTTGCATATTTGATAATGTTTTGAACTTTTAAAATATTGCATGGTAAAAACAGAAGCTGCTCTTCATATTAGTGACAAACTTTGGTGTTTTTTTTTTGCTTCTACTTTTCATTTAAAATAAGTTTCCATTCTCAGCAGGTTTCTAAGGTTCTTCTTCTACATATTAAAAAGTTGTTAAACATCTGAGTGGTGCACTACTGCTACTAGTGGTGACAAAGTGTATTGCACCTTATTCAAAATCAATGTGGTCCTGCGGCCCAAAGTTATGTTGTTCTTTTGAGGCCCTCAAAGTGGCGCTCGGWCCATGGGTTAAGAATCTCTGTTTTAGAGTATAATCATATCAGTCTACTGTGTATGTAGCTTTTGTAAATGTAGTGGTAGTTCATTTTGTATTGTGTTGTCCTCAGTTTTGTGCACACCTGACTCAGTTTTAATTAACAGGACAAGAAGGAAGTTGAAGCGTCTCTCACATTGGGATTAACTTTACGAGGAATCCAAATATTTCAGGTATATATTCTTTCTTAGCAATCAGTATTGTTTTACCTTGTTACAACACCAACACTTTAAATCTGTCCTATGGGTAAACCTGGTTAATACCACACTGATGAAAATCCAGTCTTTATCTTCTAAACTTAGAAAACAAATATTAAGAAGCTTTTAATTTGTGAATGCTGATTCCTATAGTTTTAATTATTCTGTACATTTTCTTTCATTTAAATATGTGTGCATGCTCATTGCAGTTTTAGCCAGTCATTTAAAACATTCAGCTCATTCTGGAGACAGGTGATGTGACACTTTTTAATAAGTAAGTAAATAAGTAAAAATTTATTTATAGAGCACCTTTCACAGAAATGGAATTCACAAGGTGCTGTACAATAATCATTAATGTAGAAAGAGTTGATTGGCAGCAAGTGCTGTACAATAATTGAACACAGATAGAAAAACAGAAATACTTGACAATTACATTACAAATGATGAAATTCTGGTCAATACATTCTCAAATTTTTGGTATGGTATGAGATGTCAGGGAATTTGTTTATGATCTGACTCAGTGGGCAGATATAAATGAGGAGTAGAATAGGGCCCAGAATGGAGCCCTGTGGTACTCCGCAGATGAGTTTTAGCTATTATATATATTTTTATACTTTATTTACAAATATGTCCCCCTAGAAATAGATTGATCTTCAACTCCTTCCAAAACATTGTTCTTTTTATTATGTTAGCTAATTTTTTGTCTTCTTAACTTTCTGTTATTGTTCTGCTACATTACATAGCCTTTTGCTACTTTTAGCTGTTTGCCATATTTTTACTATTTACCGTAGTAAGTTTTTTTTACATTTTTTAGTGTGTTCTTTCTCATTGCTAGCATGTTTTTTTAAACTACCGGTATATGCTATTTCTCCTTTTAGCTTTTGTGTTGTAAAATTGTGTTTTAGTTAATGTTATCTCCCTTTTAGTTAATGTTATCTCCCTTTTAGCTAGTGTTATCTCCCTTTTAGTTAATGTTATCTCCCTTTTAG
>NW_013954323.1:9686-11737 GCF_001266775.1 Austrofundulus limnaeus | reverse complement strand
TTATCTCCCTTTTAGTTAATGTTATCTCCCTTTTAGCTAGTGTTATCTCCCTTTTAGTTAATGTTATCTCCCTTTTAGCTAGTGTTATCTCCCTTTTAGTTAATGTTATCTCCCTTTTAGTTAGTATTATCTCCCTTTTAGTTAATGTTATCTCCCTTTTAGTCAGCGTTTTCTCCCTTTTAGTTAATGTTATCTCCCTTTTAGCTAGTGTTTTCTCCCTTTTAGTTAGTGTTTTGCTTCTTGTAGGTACTGTTTTCTTTCTTGTAGCTAGCATATTGCTTCTTGTAGCTCATATTTTTGTCCTTTTAGCTAGCATCTTTCTTCTTCTAGTCTGTTTAGCAACTTTTAGCTTTTAGGAAGGGCTCTGTSTTCCTCATCCTCATCTTCCTCAGCACATTTCAGCAGTCATTCAGTGCTCAGCATTGATGCGACACAGTACATGATACTGAGCTGAACCTGCATTTAGTTCAAAGACACTCAAACTTTCTGACCATAACTCAACTTTTATAAACATGAAGTGAAACATCCTTTAAACTGAAGCCTAGTGGTTCATTTTAACACAAGGACAGCAGGAGGTTTAAGAGGAGACAAATTAGAGTAAAAACTGTATGTCAGGATGAAACATTAGAGACTCACAAGATGCTGAAGTGAAGTTAATCCAAATGACCTTATTCTGACAGACCTACTTAGATATATCTGCTTCTGTGAAAAGCTCATGTTGGTCTGAGGGTCTTTGGTTTCACAGCCAAAATGAGGATTCAACGTGAAGATATAACTTTGATATGACTTTGCAGCACTAATGTCTTTGTTTCTTTTATTCAGCTGAAAACCATCCATGTTTCTCTTTGATGTGTTTCAGAACGTTGGCTCTGTGAGGCAGCTGTTGTATGATTTCCCTTGGACTAATGTGGGAAAACTGGTATTTGTGGTAAGTCAAAAGCAAAAATCAACCCTTTCCATAAGTGCTGTACCTCTGTTGAAGTTTGTGTTCAGCTAACTGTAGTGGAGATAAAACCTGATTATTCTCTGACTGATGTCTGTTGAAGCCAAACTCCTGCTCAGGATTGTGGAAATCTTTACGCAAGGCTTCTTTTCTTTTCACTGCTGTTTCATCTTAGCCTGCAAGTCCTCTGGAACTAATCAGGGATTTCAAAGGACTTTCCTTAAACAAAACACACAAACATACACAGTACTGTACTGGAAGGTTTTCATTTCTGTGCTTCTTTTTCATTGATCTAATTGTCTTGTGTGGACATGTGGGCTTTAAAGGAAACCCTGTGACCTCCTCGTCTCTCCTCGAAGGCAGTTTTTTTAACTGAGCGCAAAAAGCATTTCTGTAGGTCTCTCACCATTCTTCTTCACTCACATCACTTTGAGAACGACCTGCTCCTGGTAGTTTTACACGTTTACATTTTCTTTCCATGTCTTGATTATAGATTTAACAGAGCTCCTGTGGATGTTTAGGATCTTGGAAATCCTTTTAAATCCATCCTGACTTGTACTTGAATTAAGACAGTAATTTTAAAGGAAGTGAATATTTATGCTATCAGTTATTTCACTTTGCATATTCTTATTTAATTTGTATTACTCTGTAGAAATTTAATTTTATGTTGACACTAAAGAATTTTTATTTTTAAGGTCAATTGATATTGACCTAGATTGATTTATGGAAGCRATAGAGACCTAAAATATCCACAGGGGTGAATACTTTATAAGCACTGTAAACAAGCTTTGCACTTCCAAATAGTCAAAACCTTGTTAATTTTGCTATAATCCCATGTAGAATTGAAATTTGAAGATGTTTTAAAAAATCCTACAAACACTTAAAATACAGAGAGAACATCATGAGGGTTACAAAAATTTAGTGTTTATATTATTTATTTCCAAGAACTAAAGCAGCAGAAAGACTCAAACAGGCTGAGCGTGCTCTGATGGCATTTGATTTTCTTTTTGCTAACATGCAAATTGTACAGAATGGGCCTCATGCAAGAACCGTTCGTACGCACAGATTTGTTCTTAAGTTGTGCGTACGAGTGATTTAGGAGAATTTG
>NW_013954323.1:6950-9631 GCF_001266775.1 Austrofundulus limnaeus | reverse complement strand
TCATGAGATCATATTATACATGAGATCGTATTATTCATGAGATCATATTATACATGAGATCCTATTATACATGAATAAAGACGGTATATAATTTCATAATTTTTAGGAGGATAAGTAATTCAATTTGATGGCAGCAAAACATCACAAACGCAGTTGAGAGAAGAAAAGTAAAAGGCTTTAAAGGTGGTATTAGTCTAATTCAGCTGGAGGAGCTTTTTATAACTAAATCAGATTAATTATCAACAGGTCAGTGAGGACTTGGTATATTTTAGACAGGCTGGATTTCTTAGAAGTGAAAATGAGCAGTGGTTCAAAATAATGTTTCTCAGTGTAAAATTAGGAAGCCTTTGAAAATCTTATCTCCAGTCCATCTGTAGAAACCCTGTGCTGAAGTGTTCTGGATGTTTCAGAAGGACTGTCTGCTTAGATTCACCCTCTGTCTGATCCACTTCTGGCTTTTCCTTTAAAAAACTTCACTTGTTTTCTTGGCTCTGCAGAGGGGCTTTTCAAATCAAAACATTTAGGTTGAAGGATGGTCAATAATTTCTGTGGTAATCTCACAGGAAGAGTTTTGAAGGTACTGTAGAGAATTTTTAATAACATGTCTGCTTTCTTAACAAACTGCTGCTTAAATAAAGTTCAACTCAGTTCACTAAGTCAGAAAATATTTTATTTTAACTCAACAACATTCACCTGGGAACATCCAGAGCCGTGGAGGTCCACGCTGATAACAAATCACAGACAGCTGTTGTTGTGTTGAGTCGCTGCTGAAGAGCAGAGTGGGAAACATCAACGCTTGGTTTTAGTTTTTCCTTTCAGACAGCCAACATGTCTCCTCCCTGGGAAAAAATCCAAACTGCAGAAAAATGCTGTTTCTGCATGAAGACCTGGAATCCACACATGAAGTAGCTGCTTCTTTGTGGTTGCTCTCCTGTTAATGTGTGCCTTCAGGCCTTTCTGGCACTTCAATCTGATTTCAGATCAACATTCCTCTCTCACAGTCATGTAATTACCTGCTGTAAATCTGAGTGGCTGTTTTTCTTGCTCTTCTCTCAGGGGAAGAAGTTTGAGATCCTTCCCGACGGCCTGCCCTCGGCCCGTAAACTCATGTACTACACAGGATGTCCCGTGCGCTCCCGCCACCTCCTGCAGCTGCTCAGCAACAGCCACCGGCTCTACATGAACCTGCAGCCCGTCCTCAAACAGGTCCGCAGGCTGGAGGAGAACGAAGGTACGTTCACCACGTCACTCCACCGTTACTGAGCCTGTCTCACAGTCAGAGCCAACWCTAGCTCAGGTTTGTGTACCAGCAGATGTTTGGATCACTTCCTCAGCTACACAAACACATGTGTTGTTTTTTATGTTATATTGTGAAACAAAGGGATGGGTGATATGGACAAGGAGTTTTGGGGCTTGAAGTTATTGCTGCTTTCAATTCAGAGTCTCACAAACAAAAGTATTGTTTAAAAAAACTCACCCATTATTCAATTAGTACACCGGTACATTTAAAAAAATACAGCTGTGCTGCTCAACAATACACAGTATTCATTTAAATCAGTCACATTTCAACATAAATCAGATTTATTGTTTCTTCAGGCTCTGATGGTACTGACAGTGGAGTCATTGTTCAGACAGGAACGGTTATAAATTTAATCTGATCAGGTAAAAACCTACTGAGCCCACAAGGGGACATGGGGGATTTTTTTTCTTTTTGCGTTCCCACAAAAAAGTATTGCGTTCCCTCGCAAAAGTAGTTAAACACTGTTGTGCTGCTGGTTTATTAATAAACTCATGTTTACCATTAGCGAATTAGCCTACTGCTTTAATTCAGCTTCAGAATGAATATATCACACAYCCACACATGGAAGTATGTCATATGCTGATATTTTAACACAGTGCAGCCTCGCAACATCAGMGTCAATTTCACGAACTTGTGGCGACACATCCTGTTTTGGCAACCGGATATTTCAAAATAAATGTCTGATTTAATTCAGTTCATATACAAATCAAACTTTTGCGCGGGAACACAAAACAATATTGCGAGGTAACACAAAGGTATTGCGAGGAAACACAAAAGTATTGCGAGGTAACGCAAAAGTATTGCAAGGGAACGCAAAGGTATTCTGAGGTAACGCAAAAGTATTGTGAGGGAACGCAAAGGTATTGCGAGGAATCGCAAAGGTATTGCGAGGGAACGCAAAGGTATTGCGAGGTACCGCAAAAGTATTGCGAGAGAACGCAAAGGTATTGCGAGGGAAAGCAAAGGTATTGCGAGGTAACGCAAAAGTATTGCGAGAGAACGCAAAGGTATTGCGAGGGAACGCAAAGGTATTGCGAGGGAACGCAAAGGTATTGCGAGGGAACGCAAAGGTATTGTGAGGGAACACAAAAGTATTGCGAGGTAACACAAAAGTATAGCGAGGGAACACAAAGGTATTGCGAGGTAACGCAAAAGTATTGTGCGGTAACGTAAAAGTATTGCGAGGGAACGCAAAGGTATTGTGAGAGAACGCAAAGGTATTGCTAGGGAACACAAAAGTATTGCGAGGTAACACAAAAGTATAGCGAGGTAACGCAAAAGTATTGTGAGGGAACGCAAAGGTATTGTGAGGGAACGCAAAGGTATTGCTAGGGAACACAAAAGTATTGCGAGGTAACACAAAAGTATAGTGAGGGAACGC
>NW_013954323.1:1816-6940 GCF_001266775.1 Austrofundulus limnaeus | reverse complement strand
GCAAAGGTATTGCGAGGTAACGCAAAAGTATTGCGAGATAACGCAAAAGTATTGCGAGGGAACACAAAGGTATTGTGAGGTAACACAAAAGCATTGCGAGGGGACGCAAAAGTATTGCGAGGGAACGCAAAGGTATTGCGAGGGGATGCAAAAGGTATTGCGAGGGGATGCAAAAGGTATTGCGCGGTAACGCAAAAGGTATTGTGAGGTAACGCAAAAGTATTGTGAGGGAAAACAAAAGTATTGTGAGGGAAAACAAAAGTATTGCGAGGGAACGCAAAGGTATTGCACGGGAACGCAAAGGTATTGTGAGGGAACGCAAAGGTATTGTGAGGGAACGCAAAAGTATTGCGAGGGAAAACAAAAGTATTGTGAGGGAAAACAAAAGTATTGCGAGGGAACGCAAAGGTATTGCAAGGGAACGCAAAGGTATTGTGAGGGAACGCAAAGGTATTGTGAGGTAACAAAAGCTTTGCGAGGGAACATAAAAGGTATTGCGAGGGAACACAAAGGTATTGCGAGGGGACGCAAAAGGTATTGCAAGGGAACGCAAAAGGTATTGCGAGGGAACGCAAAAGGTATCGCGAGGGGACGCAAAAGGTATCGCGAGGGGATATCTTTGCACATTTGCAATGGAAACGCAGCTATTTTCTGGCCTGGGAGGAAAAAAACATTGAATCAAATATTGAAAAATATTTGATTATAGTGAGGCGTAGATCCTTCTGGCTGGGCAATATGGCAAAAAAATGATCACGATTAATTTTTCATATCGTTCGATCTCCATTATTTTATTAACCAAAAAATGTGTAATTATAAAATGACTGAAAAATTATTTAAATAAATAGTTACAGAAATAAAATAATAATAACTGTTATTTCTCTTTCACTAATAACAAATAGCTGTAGTTCAGCAGAACGTTAAATTATTTTGATGAGATACTTAAAGATATTTTTTCTTTATGTGTAAAACACAGAATCTCACATTAATAAAGTAATCCTTTGGAAAATAAAAGTTTTAGAATGAAACTTAACATTAAATATGCCATAAAGAAACATAAAACATGCAAACAGCAGCAGTCTGCACTAGGATCTAAGCTCATTTACTTTTGTTTTGAAAGGATCCTCCACCCATGCCCCCTCCTCTTTATAGAGCTTTATCAGAAAAGTACAACACTGTTTCATTTTTTCTAAAAGAAAATCTGATTCTGCACACAACAAAGTCTTGGATAAAGTCCCACCTCACTTCTGAGTGTTCAGGAGTTTGCAGCGTCTCTCAGCTGCTGTTTGTGATGTGACTCAGACAGGAAGTGGTCTTCATGTCACATCCAGCCCTTCGTGTGCTGACAAAACTTACAGAAAAGTTCTTCTCCAGATGAATGAAGAACTGCTGGGACATTGTTCTGTCCTAAACATTACATTGCTTCATATTTTTGGAGGACGTTTCTGTTTAAACTAGTCTGTTTCGCCACACATCGTGGCTCATTTTTATTTTTTCCTCTCTGTCGGGAGGAGAGCTCAGAGCTCTACCAGCCTACTACCAGATAACCAGGTACCTGCCGCTTTAATAAATATACAAAAATGAGAGACATACACACAAAACTAACAAATTTATTTATAGTTTTAAATTTAATGTAGTTGTGCCCAATATTAATTTCTTTTGCTGTTCAGCTTTTTGTAAGGTTTGGAACCAAACACCCTGAGTCTTGTTTGTTTTAAGAGAAGGGAAGTGTAGGGAGTTTCCAGCTACCGGATGGACGGCTATTAGCAAACAAAAGGTGTTTTTTTTTCACTGAAGAATGAATGCCTGTATTTATTGTTCGTACTACAGGATGACTAAAACAGTGTGAATATATAAATAAATGAATAAAATCTGAATGTTGAAACGTTGACCTGCAGAGAAGAAGCAGTACCGGGAGTCGTACATCAGCGATGCTCTGGAGCTGGACATGGAGCAGCTGGACAAGCGTTCCCAGGCCAGCGGCAGCAGCCGGGGCAGCATGTCCCATCCTAAACGTCTGTCTCGCCACTCCACAACCAGCCACGGCAGCTCGCACACGTCCGGCGTTGAGACGGACAGCTTCAGAGCCCCGGGTCAGGCCCCGCACCGGCCCCTACGAACCTGCAGCTCATCCACAACCAGCCACGGCAGCTCACATACGTCTGGCATCGAGAGCAGTGGGAAGGAGCGGGTCCTGGATGACGATGGTGGGTTTTCTGTTAGTAAACATGTCACACTGACCCAACTTTGTCAACACAATGCAGGGAGGCGTTTTTGGTATTTGCTTAGAAACAACACAATTAATCACCCGCTATAAGAAAAATCCCAAAACCTTATTCAACACTAGTGACTCGCTAGTCTCGCCAGGCGTCCCCTCCCCACACCCATCTTCAGCTCCCACCTGCCACAACTTCCTCACACACTTCACTGTTAAACTCGAGAACATCCGGAGTAGCATCCCACTTAAACCGGCTTCTGCTCCAACAGACTTACACATCAGACCTGACGCCAGCCCCACACAATCGTGGTCTTCCTTTGACCTTGTAACCTCAGAATACCTTGGAACTGTAATCCAGAAAATGAAATCCTCAACCTCTCCTGCTGACGTTCWACCACCCAGCTTTTTAAAAAACTGTTTATGATGTYGTYGGGCCCTCACTTGTTGACCTACTGAACCTCTCACTTACATCTGGGTGTATGCCAGGCAACTACAAAAAAGCAATTGTTGAACTCAAATTAAAAAATCAGTCCCTCAGCCCCTCAGATCTCAACAACMACCGGCCCATCTCTAAATTACCTTTCCTGTCTTGGAGAAAATTGTATCACTACAACTTACTGCTTACCTGGATGAAAATAATATTCACAACCTTTTTCAATCGAGCTTCCACAAATTTCACTCCACTGAAACCGCTTTTCCACGTGTATGAAATGACATATTAATGTCTGCTGATAGTGGCTTCTACACTGTTCTGCTCCTATTAGACCTTCCCTCTGCCTTTGACACTGTTGATCATACCATTCTACTACACAACCTGAGAAACATTGGGATATCGGGTTCTGTATTAAACTGGTTTAATTCATACCTCTCTGACCYCTCTTTCTCAGTACTTCAAAATCAAACTTATTCTAAACCAGCCCAACTCACTTGTGGCGTACCACAGGGTTCAATCCTGGGGCCCCTCCTTTTCCTTCTCTACATCCACCCCCTAAGCCAGATCATTGACAATTTTCACCATGTCTCCTATCACTTCTACGCTGATGACCTGCAGTTATACGTTTAATGAGTCAAGTTCCCACAAGCTGATCTCTTTCTTAGACTGTATCACAGAAGTCAACAAATGGCTCTCTGACAACCTGCTACTCCAGAAACTCTGATCCTGGCACCTGAAAATAAGATCTCTCAGATAAAAGAACAACTGGGCTCTCTGAGTCCGACTGTTAAAAAGAGCATATGAAATCTGGGAGTCAATTTTGATTCAGATCTGTCACTAAAACACGTCAAAAATCTAGTTACCTCGTGCTATTTTCAACTCAGTAACATTTCTAAACTTCGCCCCCTRCTGCCTGCCTCTGACCTGGAAATGGTAATCCATGCCTTTATCTCAACTCGTCTTGACCACTGTAACAGCCTGTTCTCCTGCTTAAATCAGAAACAATTAAACCGTCTCCAACTTGTTAAAAACTCTCCTGCTACACTCCTAACTAGAACTTCCAAATCATCTCACATCACCCCTGTATCATCAGACCTCCACTGGCTACCTGTACACTTCAGACTCAAGTTCAAAATCCTGCTTCTCACTTTTAGATCTCTACACGGCCAAGGGCCAAACTACATCTCTGGTCTTCTCTCGTCTTATAACCCCAAACACAACCTGCGCTCACAAGACCAGAATCTTCTCTTGGTCCCCTGTACTCGCTTCAAGACCCGTGGTGACTGTGCCTTTTCCTCAACGGCTCCCAGACTGTGGAACGCCCTTCCGCCCTCTCTAAGATCTGTTGAAAACACTGACTACTTTATAAAACAACTAAAAACACACCTCTTCACTCAAACATTACACTGAATAAATTCAACACCTCACAACTTGAGTTTATAAGCCCTGACTAACATGTGTGTTTTACGGTCTAGTATCCATCCCCTCCACCTGTAAGGGTGAGAGATAAATTTAAATCCTTTTTGTTTTTGTTTCAAATATTGAAACCTATCTTATATCCAACTATTGTTGGTAATCTTCCATTTTTGAATCAAACATGACTTAATTAATATTGATTAATGCCATTAATTGGTTAACTATGAATGTATTAACTGTACAGTAATTGTGATACATTAGTTTTTTCAATCTGATAATGGATGTAGAGCACTTTGTGGAATCCTTTTCTGTGAAAGGCACTATATGAATAAACTTTTACTTACAATTCAGATCAATTCTGCTCCTCAGAGATTGAGATGCTGGTGGATGACCCCAAAGACTACGAGGAGCTTCATGAGATGGTTCTGGATCAGGAACTTTGCATCCACATCACTGAGGACATGCTGACCATGTCCCCTGATCAGACCAACGGATWCTCAGGTACAGATCCTCACTGGGTGTTTTACAGTAAGAATTACAGCCTTTACAGAATGTAGTCTGAGTTTTGTTCTCTGTACCTGAGGTACCACGTCGTTTAGCTCCTCTCAGCTGAGATTTAAGGAACTGAAAGGTTTTTGTTTTTTTAGGACTGATAGTCAAAGATGTGAGCTCATCCACCTCCAGCTCCTCAGAGACAGTTGTCAAGATGAGAGGACAGAGCATCGAGTCTCTGCCGCAGGTAATTCATCTGCAGATTAAATCACATCATTCTGAATCAAAGGAATTCATGTCGACTAAACTCATCTTATGATGAGAAATGATGTGATTACTTTCAGTTTCATCCATTCATTATTACATTAGATATTTTGCTAACCGTACAAGTTGCAGGTGAAACTGTTTGACCTTTAACCCTCCTGCTATATTGCGGGTCAAATTTACCATTTTTAAAGTTTAAAATTTTTAAACATAGTTCAAAGTATTATTTCTGCATGAAAGTTTTTCTATTTGTCTTAATAAGTATAATTTACATATAAAATGAAAATGGTTCACTTCATATTTT
>NW_013954323.1:0-1760 GCF_001266775.1 Austrofundulus limnaeus | reverse complement strand
GTTCTTCTTCTACATATTAAAAAGTTGTTAAACATCTGAGTGGTGCACTACTGCTACTAGTTGTGAGAAAGTGTATTGCATCTTATTCAAACTCAATGTGGTCCCACAACCCTCTGTGGCCCAAAGTTAAAAACTGTTGTTCTTCTGAGGCCCTGAAGGTGGCGCTCATAGGTTAAGAATCTCTGCTATAGCATTATTAAACATTCCCCGGGTCAAACTGACCCAGGAACATTGTTGTTGTTCCTCAGAAACAAACATAACAGGAGGGTTAACAGATAAAAATACTAATGACTTTTGTAAAACAATTATTTTCGACACATTTTGTTGTATTTGGTCTTTAGAACATTTGATTTCCTCTTCCTTCAGACGCCTACATGTCGAAAGCCTCGGTCTTCCACCGACCGCCACAGCCAGTCTCTAGACGACATTCGGCTCCACCAGAAGGACTGCCAGCAGTGGGCGGAGCTCTGCCAGGACACCGCCCACAGCTACACTTTTGGCTGCGCTCAGGAACTGAGTGACAGCAGCGGGCAGCAGGGCCTGTCCGACCAGCGGGCTGCCACCCTCTCTGAGCAGCACCCGTTCCCCATCAAGAGGACCAACAAGTACTTCTCTCTGGACCTGACCACCGACGAGGTGCCCGAGTTCGTGGTGTGACGGAGGCTGTATGTTTGCTCAGAGATGTTTCAGTCCTCAGGGAACGAGATGTGAGCGAGGAGCTGCAGCCGTCAGGCTGAAATCTACATTATAAAACTCCAACGACCAAAGGGAAGCTGTGTTTTTACAAACTAACTGCTGTCCTGTGTCAAAGGAAACAAAGGGAAGGTGTCGTCTTCACTTTCACTCAAGTCTTTCTTGTTTTTCAGCAGCTTTATAAAGACAGCTAACTGACTCCTGCACATGTGTGATCAAAACAAAGACTTCCTGCAGTAGAAACAGCAAATGAACTGAGCTAAAAACCAAAGAAAAGCCTGAGAAACAAACGTGGTTCCTGCAGTCTACCAGAGACAAGTCCTAACCCTGTCAGAGCAGCTGTTTGTCCTCTGTTACATCACTTCCTGTGACCTGGATAGGAAATGCACTCCACTCCCACCCTGTGTGGACTCGTGCCTTCGTCCCACTATGCAGATGTCAACGCTTGCCTTGACAATCACAGTCCCCCACCCTCAGTCCACTGTCTGGACTGAAGCCATCAGTTTCCAGTTGTACCGTTGTACACACGTCTGCAGGTCAAACTGCCTTTTAAAGATGTTTTTCTGTCCACAGAGGAGCGAGGCCGGCAGTCTGCCTGAACCTGAACCTAATGTGGAGCCAAAACAAACCAACATTTATGTCTTCCTGTAACTTTTTCATCTTTTGAACTGGAATCATTGAGTTTAGTATCATATCATCAAACAAAAACAACTATTTTAGGTGTGTTTCATATAAAATATGTGWTTCATTGAACAGATCTTCCATGTGTGGTTCAGTATTATGAGGAGGTGGTTTCACAGTAAGAACTCAGAACTGTGTTACAGGAAGTCAGAATTATGCAGTCTGTAGCTGCGTTTCCATTGACCATGAAAAGGCGCAAATTAGAATTTCGAAAATAAATTTGCTCAATGGAAACACGTCAGTTTCGGAAAAAAATGACGTTTTTCGACAAAATGTTTTTGCACTAGGATGAGGTGGTTTTTCGGCTGAAATTGGTGTTTTTCACAAAACTACAATGGAAACACTTTTTTCGCATCACGGGAGTCACGTGATCAACAACCGTCTGT
>NW_013954322.1:57102-57400 GCF_001266775.1 Austrofundulus limnaeus | reverse complement strand
CTGGAGGACAGGAGGTCTGATGTGTCTCAGGAGGACAGGAGGTCTGATGTGTCTCTGGAGGACAGGTGGTCTGATGTGTTTCAGGAGGACAGGTGGTCTGATGTGTCTCAGGAGGACAGACGGTCTGATGTGTCTCTGGAGGACAGACGGTCTGATGTGTCTCTTGAGGACAGGTGGTCTGATGTGTCTCTGGAGGACAGACGGTCTGATGTGTCTCAGGAGGACAGGAGGTCTGATGTGTCTCTGGAGGACAGGTGGTCTGATGTGTCTCTGGAGGACAGGTGGTCTGATGTGTCTC
>NW_013954322.1:54488-54947 GCF_001266775.1 Austrofundulus limnaeus | reverse complement strand
ACACACACACACACACACACACACACACACACACACACACACACACACACACACACACACACAGAGCTACGTCTTTGTTTGGAGTTTGGGTTGGACGTTGCCATGGAGACACAGGCTGGAAACAAACAGAAAAAAATAACAGAAGAAGAAACTGAAAAAGACGAGAGCGTCTCGAGCTGAAACACACATCTGCTCTGGAGCTGGAAGTGTTTATCTGAGCTTCACACAAGTAAACAAACAAATAAACAAACAACCAGCTGTTCATATAAACAAGGATGAAAACAACAAAAACTAAAACAAACAGACTGAGCTGAACTTTAAAGACTAAAGATTATTAATCCTGAAGAGGATGGATGAATGATGGATGGATGAATGATGGATGAATGATGGATGGATGATGGATGGATGAATGATGGATGGATGATGGATGGAGGAATGATGGATGGATGATGGATGGAT
>NW_013954322.1:52688-53538 GCF_001266775.1 Austrofundulus limnaeus | reverse complement strand
CAGATGGACCCTCAGAGTCTCTCATGGACCCTCAGAGTCTCAGATGGACCCTCATGGACCCTCAGAGTCTCAGATGGACCCTCAGAGTCTCAGAGTCTCAGATGGACCCTCAGAGTCTCAGAGTCTCAGAGTCTCAGATGGACCCTCAGAGTCTCAGAGTCTCAGATGGACCCTCAGAGTCTCAGATGGACCCTCAGAGTCTCAGAGTCTCAGAGTGGAGCTGATGTCAGACTCATGTGGCTCCAATCAGCAGCTGAACCCCAGCCAGCAGCAACAGTTCATCTACAAACACTGAGAAACCATGAAAACCAGAGGCTGACTCAGCACTTCAACCTGGAAATATCTGAACATTTCTTCATAAACCCAGATCTGGACCCTGACCGGCTGAAGACCTGGACCTGATGAGACCTGACAAATGGGCCGTCCTGTGTTTAGTCACCGTTCTTCCTGTGGTGCTTTTAACGAGCTCAGACTCTGAGCTGACATAAAGCTTCTGCCTCAGAGGAGCCTGGACCGGACCGGACCGCTCCGAGCCTGTCACCGCTTGTCACCACGACACGCGTCTCCACGCTGCGCCGCGCCGCCGCCGCCTGTCTGTCAGGAAACATGGTGAAGGTGTGTTTGTGAGCGTTCACAGCACCGCTGCTTTAACCCCTGAAGCTCAGGTTTAAAATAAGATGTCACAGCTGCAGACTCTTCTCTCATCAGATCCTGCCTCTTTGTGGGGTTTACATCACAGTTTGGCATCTGTCTTTGTTTACTTCTCCATCAGCCTAAAACAGACAAACAATCAAACAAACAAACAAACAAACAAACAAACAAACAAACAAACAAACAAACAAACAAACAA
>NW_013954322.1:50206-51713 GCF_001266775.1 Austrofundulus limnaeus | reverse complement strand
GTGTGTGTGTGTGTGTGTGTGTGTGTGTGTGTGTGTGTGTGGGCAGCAGTGTGTCTCTGGATCATCACACACTCACTCTGTTCTTCATGGTAAACAGACGCAGCGAGCGTTTTCTCTGCTAAGAAACAACAGAACCGTCGTGGACCTGTCTCTGGGTTTTGTTGGACTTTAAAGCAGAACCTGAACAGAACCGGTCCACTGGAGGACAGAGAGGAAGCGGACCTGACGTGTTGGGGATGACGCTCAGCTACTACCACACCAAGCATCAGTTTAATGTTACTAAAAGACAGGAGGGAGGTGGAAGAACAGAACTCTGAGGGTTAGTTTGAGTTTTCAGGACTTTTTCATCAAAAACAAGAGAAACTGTCCCTCAGGTAGCTCGTTAGCTTGTCTTCAGTCTTTACTCCCCCACACACCTCTCGGACCGCTATAAGGAGGTCTGAACGATGACATCGTCGTCATCCTGCGATTGTTGGAGGGGCAGGACAGACGGGGGGTTTGGCTCTCCAGCTCTCTGATTAGCTCCAGAACTATTTCTGTCCCACGCTGAGGGTCCGCCTGTCAGGAAGATGAGCACACTTATCTCAGCTCTCAGCTCGTAGACGTGCAGGACAGCGCTCTGTCAGGGAACACATGAGACTGACGGGACAGGATAATTCCTGCAGTCCAACATGCCCAGAGGCAAAACAAGCCCATCATTCAGGGACGGAGCAGGTCTGGAGGACATGTCCTCAATCTGCTGCCAAAATAAACCAATCATCATCCTGAGTACAACCCAGAGTTTATTAGAGGTGAGACAGTCATCATAAGGCTGCTAGTTCAACTCCAGGGACCAACCAGCCCCACTGTGGGCCCTCAACCCCTCCATTGCTTCCTGGGCCCCTAAAAAACAGCCAGTCTACTGTCCCCACTGAGACACTTAACAAACAGCAGGTTACAGACCATTACAGGGACACCTGGACCAGTCTTAGACCATCACTGAGACACCTGGACAAGTCTCAGACCATCACTGGGACACCTGAACCAGTCTCAGACCATCACTGGGACACCTGGACAAGTCTCAGACCATCACAGAGACACCTGGACAAGTCTCAGACCATCACAGGGACACCTGAACCAGTCTCAGACCATCACAGGGACACCTGGACAAGTCTCAGACCATCACAGAGACACCTGGACCAGTCTCAGACCATCACAGAGACACCTGGACCAGTCTCAGACCATCACAGAGACACCTGGACCAGTCTCAGACCATCACAGGGACACCTGAACCAGTCTCAGACCATCACAGGGACACCTGGACCAGTCTCAGACCATCACAGGGACACCTGGACCAGTCTCAGACATCACAGAGACACCTGAACCAGTCTCAGACCATCACAAAGACACCTGGACAGGTCTTAGACCATCACAGGGACGCCTGGACCAGTCTCAGACCATCACAGGGACACCTGGACCAGTCTCAGACCATCACAAAGACACCTGGACAAGTCTTAGACCATCACAG
>NW_013954322.1:47791-49232 GCF_001266775.1 Austrofundulus limnaeus | reverse complement strand
TCAATACAAGAACCAGAGACCGTCCCACCTTTGATAGAACCAGAGACTGTCCTATCTTCAATACAAGAACCAGAGACCGTCCCACCTTTGATAGAACCAGAGACTGTCCTATCTTCAATACAAGAACCAGAGACCGTCCCACCTTTGATAGAACCAGAGACTGTCCTATCTTCAATACAAGAACCAGAGACCGTCCCACCTTTGATAGAACCAGAGACGTCCTATCTTCAATACAGAACCAGAGGTCATACAATCTTCAATACAAGAACCAGAGACTGTCCTATCTTCAAAACAAGAACCAGAGACCATCCTATCTTCAAAACAAGAACCAGAGGTCATACAATCTTTAACACAAGAACCAGAGACCGTCCCACCTTTGATAGAAGAACCAGAGACCGTCCTATCTTCAAAACAGAACCAGAGGTCAAACAATCTTTAATACTAGAACCAGAGACCGTCCTATCTTCAAAACAGAACCAGAGGTCATACAATCTTCAATTCAAGAACCAGAGACATCCTATCTTCAAAACAAGAACCAGAGACCGTCCCACCTTTAATACAAGAACCAGAGACCGTCCTATCTTCAAAACAAGAACCAGAGACGTCCTATCTTCAAAACAAGAACCAAAGACCGTCCTACCTTTGATAGAACCAGAGACCATCCCACCTTTAAAACAGAACCAGAGGTCATACAATCTTTAACAAGAACCAGAGACCATCCCACCTTTGATAGAACCAGAGACCTTCCCATCTTTGATAGAACCAGAGACTGTCCCACCTTTGATAGAACCAGAGACCGTCCCACCTTTGATAGAACCAGAGACTGTCCCACCTTTGATAGAACCAGAGACCGTCCCACCTTTGATAGAAGAACCAGAGACCGTCCCACCTTTGATAGAAGAACCAGAGACCGTCCTACCTTTGATAGAAGAACCAGAGACCGTCCTATCTTCAATACAAGAACCAGAGACGTCCTATCTTCAATACAGAACCAGAGGTCATACAATCTTCAATACAAGAACCAGAGACGTCCTATCTTCAATACAAGAACCAGAGATGTCCTATCTTCAATACAAGAACCAGAGACCATCCCACCTTTGATAGAACCAGAGACGTCCTATCTTCAATACAGAACCAGAGGTCATACAATGTTCAATTCAAGAACCAGAGACTGTCCTATCTTCAATACAAGAACCAGAGACCATCCTATCTTCAAAACAGAACCAGAGACCATCCTATCTTCAAAACAGAACCAGAGGTCATACAATCTTCAATACAAGAACCAGAGACGTCCTATCTTCAATACAAGAACCAGAGACCGTCCCACCTTTGATAGAACCAGAGACTGTCCTATCTTCAATACAAGAACCAGAGACCGTCCCACCTTTGATAGAACCAGAGACTGTCCTATCTTCAATACAAGAACCAGAGACCGTCCCAC
>NW_013954322.1:42501-43045 GCF_001266775.1 Austrofundulus limnaeus | reverse complement strand
GCATTAAACTGAATGAAGATGGTCTGGATAGCCCACAGACATACCAGAAACATTTCTACGGCCCATAACTGGTCTCCTTTAAGTTGAAACATTTTAACAGGAAGCAGAAAGACGGACAGAAAAATGAAACAGCAGAGTGAACGCTGACTCAGTAGACTGAGGGATGTGAAGACAGAGGGACAGGTGGAGACGTACTCTGTAGATGAGTCCTCCGGAGCTGGAGCAGGTCAGGACATGTTGTCCCTCAGAGTCGAAGGCGAACAGCCGTCCCCGGGGGACCTGGACCTGCTTGTAGCCGCTGTAGCCGGAGAGGACGAAGGGTCCGGTGGCGTCCTGAGGGAGGTCCTGCTCCGACTGCTTCACGCCGCAGCGATGGATGTTCCACTGGATGAACTGGAACACAAACACTGGGTTCTTTAGCTGTTCTTTAGCTGTTCTTTAGCTGTTCTTTAGCTACACGGTCAGATCTAAAGCTGGTTTCGACTGCGTCACCTTGCCGTCCTCGCCCACGCTGAACACGGTGTTCTCATCGTAGCTGAACTCC
>NW_013954322.1:40825-41531 GCF_001266775.1 Austrofundulus limnaeus | reverse complement strand
CAAACAAAGGAAAGATGGAAGAGAAACAGGAAGTAAAGACAAACAATCAAAGGAAAGATGAAAGAGAAACAGGAAGTAAAGACAAACAAAGGAAAGATGAAAGAGAAACAGGAAGTAAAGACAAACAAAGGAAAGATGAAAGAGAAACAGGAAGTAAACACAAACCGAACAGTCTGATGACGCCATCAGCAGCTCCGGTCACCAGCAGGTTGCCGTTGTGGTTGAAGGCCGTGCAGTTCACAGCTACAGGTTCTGGTTCCAGAGAGAACTGGAGCTAAGAGACAGGAAGTCAGGAAGACTGCAGGTCCCTCAGACATTACAGACACGCTAAAGACCTGAAATACCTGCTGTTTGACCGTCTTCGTGTCCCACAGCAGCAGCTGACCTGACACCGGGATCGGGAGCCGAGGTCCAGATTCTACGGTCCCGGATCGACCCAGAGCTGCAGCCGTACACACGAAGGACGAGCCGCTGGGACTGCAGGCTAAAGACAAGATCCTGACCCAGGACACAATATAGACCTTTATAAGAAAGGTGTTCTTCAGGTGTCCTGCAGGTGTTCTACAGGTGTCTTATAGGTGTTCTACAGGTGTCTTATATGTGTTCTTCAGGTGTTCTACAGGTGTCTTATAGGTGTTCTACAGGTGTCTTATAGGTGTTCTACAGGTGTCTTATAGGTGTTCTACAGGTGTCTTATAGGTGTTCT
>NW_013954322.1:38809-39825 GCF_001266775.1 Austrofundulus limnaeus | reverse complement strand
AGGTTTGCTACAGGTTTCCTACAGGTGTCTTACAGGTGTTCTACAGGTGTCTTACAGGTGTCTTACAGGTGTCCTACAGGTGTCTTACAGGTGTTCTACAGGTGTCTTACAGGTGTCTTACAGGTGTCCTACAGGTGTCTTACAGGTGTTCTACAGGTGTCTTACAGGTGTTCTACCGGTGTTCTACAGGTGTCTTACAGGTGTTCTACTTGTGTCTTACAGGTGTTCTACAGTTGTTCTACAGGTGTTCTACAGGTGTCCTACAGGTGTTCTAAATGTGTCCTGCAGGTGTTCTAAATGTGTCCTGCAGGTGTTCTACAGGTGTTCTACATGTGTCCTACAGGTGTTCTACATGTGTCCTACAGGTGTTCTACAGGTGTCCTACAGGTGTTATACAGGTGTCCTACAGGTGTTCTACATGTGTCCTACAGGTGTCTTACAGGTGTCCTACAGGTGTTCTACAGGTGTCCTACAGGTGTCTTACAGGTGTCCTACAGGTGTCTTACAGGTGTCCTACAGGTGTCCTACAGGTGTTCTAAATGTGTCCTACAGGTGTTCTACGTGTGTTCTACAGGTGTCCTACAGGTGTTCTACATGTGTTCTACAGGTGTCCTACAGGTGTTCTACAGGTGTCCTACAGGTGTCCTACAGGTGTTCTACAGGTGTCTTACAGATGTTATACAGGTGTCTTACAGATGTCCTACAGGTCTTCTACATGTGTTCTACATGTGTCCTACAGGTGTTCTACATGTGTCGTACAGGTGTTCTACAGGTGTCCTACAGGTGTCCTAAAGGTGTCCTACATGTGTCCTACAACACTCCTACAGCAGTCCTTCAGGACCGGTTGAACCTACAGCTGCTCTCAGACTTTAGCTGGTTCTGATCAACAGACGAGGATCTTACCGCGGGTGAGTTTCATCGATGTTCAACTCGTAGAGGTTCTTCTTTGCTTCAGTGTCGTAGAGCCTGACGGTTCCAACGCCACTGCCCAGTAACAGCTGAGCAAACACATACAG
>NW_013954322.1:34302-36445 GCF_001266775.1 Austrofundulus limnaeus | reverse complement strand
CCTTCCAACAAACAATAAAAATAACAAATCATATTTATTATTATTTTTAAATAAACCCCAAACTAAAACTAGATTATTAAAACATCATAAAAGTTTCACTCAACAAACAAAAACACGTTTGTTTTATCTGTGATGCCATGGCGACAGAGTAAACAGTAAGGGAGTGTTTCCATGGTGACCTGTAAACAAACAGCTCAGAGAGAAAATGTCTGCAGAGAAGACGGTCGGTTTTGCTGAAGGAGAGGAGGACGAGGTGAGGAGGGCTGCCTCATCAGGACATCAGGTGGTCCAGAACCTCCCAGAACCGGTGGAGGACTTCCTGAGGAACTTCCTCCTCAGGTCCGGTCTGAGCCGGACCCTGAGCAGCCTGGAGGTGGAGTGGTACGGCTCGGTCCGGAGGGTCCAGGACGACGCCTCCTTCCTCCTGGACGCTCGGACCAACAGGGAGGTCCTCCTCGAGGAGCTGGACTCGGTCCGCTGGGACACGCAGCTGCTCCGGGAGGACGGGCTGAGGACGGCAGAGACTCTGGTCAGGGTCCAGAGGGAGAGGGACTTCCACCGGCTGCAGCACAGCCGGGTCACCGAGCAGAAGAACCGCCTGATGGAGAACCGCAAAGAGCTGGAGACACACCTGGAGTCCTGCAGGTCCACAGAGAGACAGCTGGAGGACAAACACCAGGGAGCTCTCAGGGACAAAACCCTCCTCAACATCCAGAGACAGAGGTCCCGACAGCACAGAATGAATCCTGATTAAAGATGTTTTACTAACAGATAGTCAAGAAGCAAATGTATTTATTTGCACTTCCTGAATAAATTTAACTCAAACATCATTTTGTTTTTTAGTAACAACTGAACACGTCTTTATATGTTTCTTTGTCAATAATAATATTTTATTAGTAAGAGTCAGGATTTAATGACTTTAGAGCTAAATATAAAAATAGACCCCCCCTCCCCACGGCAGGTTATAATGATCTTGGTTGATTGATAATACTTTATTGATCCCCAGGGGAAATTACAGATGGGTGGAACCAGGAAGTCCTTATTTGATCACAAAAAGACAAACTGACTTATTATAAAGTTTGTTTAGTTGAAAATATAAAAACAATAAAACTGCTCAGGTTGAGTTTGGCTTTCTGGTTTCAGAAACTGGTCCGGTCCTCACAGAGTCCTGAATCTATCAGTGTTTTAAGGTTCAGGAGCAGAAACCAGACCCTTTGGGTCCATCTGCTTCAGGACGGTTCCTGCTCACAGCTGATGAGGCAGTCAGCTGATGATGAGGAGTAACGTCCTTCATCTTCATCCTTTTCCTCCTCTTTCTGCCTCGGTTCTTCCACCAGGAGCTTCAGACGCTTCAGGTGCAGCAGAGCTCTGAGGACACAAAGAGTCCACGTTAACTCTGGCTTTGTCCAACGTTTGACCCATGATATGTCTGTCTTACTGTGAGACAGTCTTACTGTGAGACAGTCTTACTGTGAGACTGTCTTACTGTGAGACTGTCTTACTGTGAGAATGTCTTACTGTGAGAATGTCTTACTGTGAGACAGTCTTACTGTGAGACAGTCTTACTGTGAGACTGTCTTACTGCGAGACAGTCTTATTGTGAGACAGTTTTATTGCGAGACAGTTTTATTGCGAGACAGTCTTACTGCGAGACAGTCTTACTGCGAGACAGTCTTACTGCGAGACAGTCTTACTGTGAGACAGTCTTACTGTGAGACTGTCTTATTGCGAGACAGTCTTATTGTGAGACAGTTTTATTGCGAGACAGTTTTATTGCGAGACAGTCTTACTGCGAGACAGTCTTACTGCGAGACAGTCTTACTGCGAGACAGTCTTACTGTGAGACAGTCTTATTGTGAGACAGTCTTACTGTGAGACTGTCTTATTGCGAGACAGTCTTATTGCGGTCTGTCTTACTGTGAGACAGTCTTATTGCGGTCTTTCTTACTGTGAGACAGTCTTATTGCGGTCTGTCTTACTGTGAGACTGTCTTACTGTGAAACAGTCTTATTGTGAGACAGCCTCATAATAAGACTACAGAACACCAACTCTCTCTTTTACAGACTGGCCTTTAAACTGGTCTATAGACTGGTCTATAGACTGGTCTATAGACGGCGGTCTATAGACCTAAACTGGTCTATAG
>NW_013954322.1:32103-34292 GCF_001266775.1 Austrofundulus limnaeus | reverse complement strand
AGTCTTACTGTGAGACAGTCTTACTGTGAGACAGTCTTACTGTGAGACAGTCTTACTGTGAGACAGTCTTACTGTGAGACAGTCTTACTGCGAGAATGTCTTACTGCGGTCTGTCTTACTGTGAGACAGTCTTACTGTGAGACAGTCTTACAGCGAGACAGTCTTATTGTGAGACTGTCTTACTGTGAGACAGTCTTACTGCGAGACAGTCTTACTGCAAGAATGTCTTACTGCGGTCTGTCTTACTGTGAGACAGTCTTATTGTGAGACTGTCTTACAGCGAGACAGTCTTACTGTGAGACAGTCTTACTGTGAGACTGTCTTACTGTGAGACAGTCTTACTGTGAGACTGTCTTACTGTGAGACAGTCTTACTGTGAGACAGTCTTACTGTGAGACTGTCTTATTGCGAGACAGTCTTATTGCGAGACAGTCTTATTGCGAGACAGTCTTATTGTGAGACTGTCTTATTGTGAGACNAATAAATAAATAAATGTATGTTTGTTTTTGTTGTCCTCAGTAAAGACGGTTTGTCTCACAGCTCAGTGTCTCCCAGACGGTCCATGTTCTGGACGTACAGAGGCAGCTTGTGGAGGACCAGCTGGTCCCCATCCCTCTGGTCCTGGCTCTCAGTCTGCAGAGCGAACAGCTGGAGAAGAAAACAACATGTTAAACAAACAAACAAACAAACAAACAAACAAACAAACAAACAAACAAACAAAAAAATGGGTCCAGAGTCCAGAACCTGACTGAAACCCTGTGGGACCCTCAGAGACCTGAGTAGACCCTGATGATGGACAGAAGAGTGGGTCAACCATCAGAGTTCTGCTGGGTCAGGGACTGGGTCCAGGTTTTCTCTGACTGGTTCTGGTTCTGGGTTTGGTGGATCCTCTCACCATCTGACGGTACTGCTCGTTCTCCTCAGCCAGACCCGTCATCTTCTGGACTTCAGCATCAAAGCTCAGCAGAACCGGCTGAGGTGGAGACCGGTTAAGGACCAGAACCCAGGACAGAACCCAGGACAGAACCCGGAACAGAACTCACATCAAGATAAACAAAATATCTGGTTCGCAGATAAAGGGAATCAGAACCCGTAGAACCAGAACCCGTAGAAGCAGCTGCTGGTCTGGTTCTGAGCCGCAGCAGAACCCGGTGGACTCTGTGGTTCTGGTCCCAGCACCTGAAGGATATGCATGCACTGGAAGAGGACAGACAGGAAGTTGTGCAGTGAGACCAGGAAGGTGTCGGCCCACTGGCGGGAGAAGTACGGGGCGAAGGCGGGGTTTTGCTCGGGGGCGGGAACAAACGGCAGGATGAACCAATCACGCCACTCGGCCTGAGTCTGCAGCTCCGACGCCTGCTTCTGGAAGAACTCCTGAGTCTTCTCTGGATTTCCTTTCTGCAGAGATCACAGAGCACCTGTCACCTGTCTGACCTGTCTCACCTGTCACCTGTCTGACCTGTCTCACCTGTCACCTGTCTCACCTGTCACTTGTCTCACCTGTCACCTGTCACCTGTCTCACCTGTCACCTGTCTCACCTGTCACCTGTCTCACCTGTCACCTGTCTCACCTGTCACCTGCTGACTCACCTGTCACCTGTCTCACCTGTCACCTGTCTCACCTGTCTCACCTGTCTCCTGCTGACTCACCTGTCTGACCTGCCCTCTGACTCACCTGGATGGTGTTGATGACGTAGTAGCGGTACAGACTGGTCCTCAGTTTGTTGACGGTGGACCCGTAGACGTCCTCCAGCCTGCAGAACAGCCTCCTGTCCAGGTAGAGCCAGTAGTCCTTCAGGCCGAACAGGTCGAAGCTCTGGACGAACTGCTGCAGCTGCTCGATGATCTTGTCCACCTGTGGACAGAGGAGACAAACGTCATCAACCTGTCTCCGTCTGGAGGACACCTGTCCACCTTCCCGTCCAACRSACCCTGAAGCCTTTCTCCTTGTCGGCCTTGATCTCGTGGTCCAGGTGCTTCAGGGTGTTGGTGAAGCCCCTGTAGATCAGGTACTCCCTGACGTGTTCATCTGTCCGTTCCACCGCCGACCCCATGATGACCTTTGACCCCGCGWCCCGCAGCAGGACACTATTTACCGTTCAGTGTCTGAAGACAAAACATGAATCAATTATAAAACTGAGTTAATTTAAGAACAAACAGCTGATAATAAAAACAGTTTTAGTTAAAGT
>NW_013954322.1:26824-31103 GCF_001266775.1 Austrofundulus limnaeus | reverse complement strand
GGATGATGGAGGATGGATGGATGGATGACGGATGGATGATGGATGGATGATGGAGGATGGATGGATGGATGACGGATGGATGATGGATGGATGATGGATGGATGGAGGATGGATGGATGGAAGGAAGGGTGGATGGATGGATGGATGGAGGATGGATGGATGGATGGATGTATGGATGGATGGATGGATGATGGATGGATGGATAAACAAGCCTCTGTTTTGGTGGCGGTGCAGTTTGAGGAGCACGTCTCCCTTCATGAATGAAACTGATCAGTAAACAGGATTTGTTGGATCCAGTCTTGGATCCAGTCTTGGATCCAGTCTTGGATCAGGTCTTCAGTTCTTGTTTCGAGGCTGTGGTCTGACGGAGTTTAGTAAAGGTCCTGATCCGGTCCAGGTCAGACTTGTTCAGAGTGCTTTACCTCTGTAGTGATGGTGACGGCGTGGCGTTCTGTAGCTCCGCCTCCCCATCAGTCAACTGAAACACAGACATGAAGGTGTTTGATGAACGATGACGTGACCTCAGAGCTCCGCCTCCACGACTCGTACCGCTTTCTCTGGTGTTTTCAGTCCGTGAGCGAAAGGAGGCGGAGCTTCTGGTTCTTTGTGCTTCCTCTCAAGCTCCGCCTCCACCGCCTGAAGTCTGAACAGCATCTGCTTCACCGCCTCCACCGGCCCGGGCTGCTTCCAGGCGTCAGCACCAGAACCAGAACCCTGGACCTGGATCAGGAACAAGTTTTAGAGTTCTGCTCAGTGATTGGTCCTCCAACAGAACAGGAAGTAAAGATCTTACAACAATAAAGCTCAAACATCACAGCTGTACCTCCGCATCACTTCCTGTCGGAGCTGCTGCCAGACTTCCTGCTGAGACTCTGCAGGACCATCAGACACGTGAGTCAGTGAGGAACATCAGAACCAAATAAACATGAGGAGAAACCATTCTTACAGAGAGGAGAGCAGCAGGTCCTCTGTGTTTACAGGACTCACTGTAAACAAACAAACAAACAAACAAACAAACAAACAACAACCGTTACAGGCTGCAGTCTGACCTGCTGCAGAGACTAACACTGAACTAAGACTGAGTTATTCATAACAAACCTGAGACTCAAAGAAAAAACAATCACTGATGGTCCTTCACAATAAAAGCTTTCCTGTTATTTCAGAATAAAAGTCCAAACATCATAGACACAATTTTCTAACAAGGTTTCTCATCTTTTCGTTTCTGTCTGACCYGACTCCGTCTGCTCTGGTGACGATTAGGATCCAGGACTCACCTGGACCTGCAGGACCCTCGGTTCTGTCCGAAGTCTGGGACAGCGAGTCCAGGACCYGATCCGCCTTCTGGATCAGAGACTCGATCCGGTTGTCTGTCGGGAGTTAGCAGAAACACGTTCAGAATTCAGCGACCCGTCAGAACCCTGACCTGGTGTTCTCACCTCTGATCAGAACCGACGGTCCACCAGAACCTCGTGGTCCTGCAGCGAGCAGAGAAATCTGTTGGGCCAACTGGATCCTCACRTCTCTGAGAGCCGATCGACTCTCCTCCTGAGAACCAGGACCAGTTGGACCAGCTGAGAGCTTCTGCAGAAACCAGAACCAGCAGAACATTTGTCTTATTGTGAAAACCCGGAGTCAGCCTTTCCACTTCCTGTTTAATATTTCTACACACCTAACCTTATTTTATCACATCTGCTGACTTTATTTTTAGCTGTTTGTACATGAAATGTTCGGCTCATCAGGACATTTATTTATTTTTKACTTTGTTTTTGTCTTTAGCTATAGATTGGTTAATATTAGCTATTAGCTAGTTAGCATTTTTAGTATTGTTGTGCTACTTTTAGCTTTTCAAAGGTTTTATTTTTKGCTTTTAGCCACTATTTTTTTTATTTTAGCTCTTAAGCTATGGTTTTTGTAATTTGTGCTTTTAGCTACCATACTGCTACTTTGAGCTATTAGCTGCTGTTTTGCTAATTTTACTTTTAGCTTTTAGCTAAAGTTTTAATATTAGCCATTTGCAACAATTTTGTGAAGTTTGGGTTGGTTTAGCTAATTTTGGGCCTTAGCTACTGCTTTGTTAGTTTTAGCTTTCAGACATGATTTTGCTTATTTTAGCTACAGCTTTAGGCTTTAAATTTAGCTTTTAGCTAAGGTTTATTTGAGTTTTTTTAACTTTTCCTTCATTGTTCAAGAAACTTCGGCTGTTTTTCACCATATTTATATTTATTAGGATTTGTTTTAAACACTAGCTGCTGCTCTGTGATGTAACTTCCTGTCCCACCTGWGCAGGTGTTTGTTCAGGTTCGTGGTCTTTCTCCAGGTCCGATACCCAGGATGGAGCTCCAGTTCTGGGAGGTCCAGCTGGAGGAAACAAAGACAGGAAAATAAATAAAAACTATAAAAAKATCAAGTGAAGAGAATTGCTTTTATTTTGAAACAGGAAGTGAGAATCCTTTTGAAAACATAAACAGGAAACACTTCCTGTCACTGTTTCTGGATCTGACCAGTACCAGAATTTATCCAGGTCCACTTTCTAAAATCATTAGTTTCAGAAAAACATCTCCAAATCATAACACTGCCACCTCTGTGCTCCACAGAGACACAGAGGTGAAAAACTTTATCTGAGCCCCGAACATCATCATCATCATCATCATCATCATCATCATCATCATCATCATCATCATCAACAGGAAGTGAGCGTGGTACCCCAGTCGTCCCAGGGGTCCGGCTCGCTGACGTCACAGCGCTGGATCCAGGCCGGGTACTTCAGGTCCGGCAGGCTGCTGGTCTCAGAGCAGTCCAGGACAGACCGGTTGGAGGTCAGCCAGTGGGGGAGGTGGTCTGCTGCTCTGAGTCCAGACTGAGGGACAGGAAGAGGGTTCAGTTCTACAGAGACCCGGGTCCAAAACAAACATTCAGACAACAAGAGTCAAAAATAAAAACCTACAGAAGAGTCCTCAGCCACGTCTTTTCCTCTGCACCTAAACAACAACAGACAGTAAACAATAAACAACAGACAGTAAACAATAAACAACAACAGACAGTAAACAATAAACAACAGACAGTAAACAATAAACAACAGTCAGTAAACAATAAACAACAACAGAGGAACCTGATCAGGTTCAGGTTCAAACTCTGATCAGATGCTTAAAGAACCTGGAGCTGCTGGGAGTCCTGCTGGGACCAGAGTCCTGGTTCAGGTGGAGGGGGGCGGTCCGGCTGCTGCTGAGCCAAGTTCTGGTCCTGTGGGCTGACCTGGTGGAGGCTTCAGACCCGGACCGGAGGCCTGAGGATCAGAAAGGTCTCAATGAATCAACTCTTATTGAAACTTTACGTTGAAAAATAAAAYGGTGCGTTCAGGGACCTCGTATGAAGGCGGACGTGTGAGTGACGGGCATGGAGCCRTCCCACGGGATGGACAGGAGCTCGTCCGTTGTCATGGAGAGGCGGTCCCGGTTGCCACGGTGATGGAGGGAGCTCACAGGGAGGTTCAGGAAGTCCAGCTCCCGGTCCGTCAGACGCTCCCTCAGAACTGCAGACAGAACCAATCAGAAGCTACTTCCTGCAGCCCAGCCCGGCAGCTAACGTAACCGTGAACGGGTCGTACCGTCCCGGTTCCTGAGCCGGCCCGGCCTTGGTTTGGTGCGAGTGGAGGGCGGGTCACGAGGCAGAACCARAGGTCCGGTCAAAGACCCGCAGCTCTGACAGCTCCTCTCAAAGTCTGCGATGTAGGCGTCCAGCGCCGCCGAGGCCGAGTCGTAGTCCTGCAGAGGATCAACAGGGTCCTGGTCCACATCACCACAACACTGAACACGTTTCAGGTGACAAGAGACCACTGAGAGTCCAGTCTTCATCAGACCTGTCCTGGTCCCCCTCAAACACACACACACATACTATGTCTCTCTATCCTTGTGGGGACCTTCCATTGACTTCCATTCATTTTTTGGAAGATTTATATCCTAACCCTAAAATTAACCTAAACCAGGGGTCTGCAACCTGTGGCTCTGGGGCCACATGTGGCTCTTTGGTCCCTCTGCAGTGACTCTTTGAAAACATAACAGAATCTTTTTGTTTGTTTGTTTGTTTTTATACCCACAAAAGAAATCAATTTGTATGCAAACATGTGATCAACACCACTAATACAAAAAGTAAAACCTGTTGATTAGCTCATGCTAACCTGTTGTTTACTTAAAAAATCCAACTTCTTTCTACGATCTTTTTCTCAAATCCATCAGAATTACCTTTAAACAAATAAAAAACTACATAATAAGAAGAGTTAGTA
>NW_013954322.1:24115-25824 GCF_001266775.1 Austrofundulus limnaeus | reverse complement strand
ATATTATATACTGTGTTTAATGATCACATATAATCTATAAATGCAGGATTGATTTGATGATGTTTTGGTGACATCAGTGGTTTTAGTCAGAAAAATGCATCATGATGAAAACAGAAGAGAAGAAAAGAGAAACATTTACACAACACATCACATCTCAAATGTCAGTAACAACCACATCATTTATGTATTTGAACAGGGAGTGAGAGTAAATAAGTTTGTCTTTTTCCCACTCCTTTTCAAGTTAAATGTTTTTATATTCTGCTAACAGCTAACATTGTTGAATATGAATACATATTACGCAGTAATTATCTCAAACTATGAACTTATAACCCAGATATGGTTTCATGTTGTTGTTTTAAAGTTTTGTTAGCATACCAGCTAACTACAAACTTATATTTTCTTTTTAAAACATTACTTTGATTTTAGAAAACCACTTGTTTGTTATCTTTAGGACAGTTATGTTTCTAAATAAAACCTGGTCAAACAGACTTAGTTTGGCTGAGTTTTAAAGTGTTTGCAGACAAACATTTAGACATAAATCTCCGAAGTTAACTCCGCTAAAACTCACCAGAGTGGTTAAATTAAAGCGAACAGAGCGGCGAAGTTTAAAGTATTTATAAAAAAAACCTGGTTTACTGTAAATTAAAAAAAGATTTAGGCTCCATAACGACTTCTTTTCCGGTCCTTCGTGTCGTTAAAGACGGATATTCAAGGCTCCCGGGTGACAGTAAACTGCTAGCTGCTCTGGAGTCAGATTAGCCTGACGGCACAGGGACGATGACGTCATCACGCAACCCGGAAATGCACCGTTTCATTGATTTTTGTGTTTGATTCCTTTTTTAAATTTTATTTGTGCAGTTTTATAATAAACAATAAACTTTACTAATGAATAGAACTGTCCAGGATCTATTTTTCCTCACAGGCTCTAAGACTTTCTTTTTGACTGAAAATTTGGTCTTAATTTATTGTGTTTCTGAAGTTTTTAAGTTTTCCTTTGGAGTCTGACTGAGAAATGTTTCTAACTCTTTTTTTTAAACCACATAGACCGCTTTCTAAACTCAAGAGATGAATCAGTGTTTGTGTCGAAACATGAGAGGAAACAYGTTTTAATTTGGATAGCACATTTTTTCACTCTTTTCACAGCCGAATTACAAAATACTGTCTTAGAATAGAAAATGAACCTCTCAYAATTATAGTGTGCTACCTAATAAACAGATTTTTTTAAATGGCACTGCTTATAATATACAATAATGTTAGCATAAATGGATAACACAATAAAGCATAAAGCTTATTTCCATTGTGGTCCAGCATTTAATGTTTCTGAAACATGACTATGATTTAACATGTTATGCTTTTGACTTTACATCTGATAAATTTAAGATAATGTGTCATAAATATTAACATGTGATTTTGGATTACAGGGTGTCCAATCGGGGTCCTGCAGGTCTCTTTTCCTGCATGTTTTAGAGGTTTTAGAGGTTTCCCTGCTCCAGCACACCTGATTTTAATGAACGAGTGATGATTAGCAGAACCTGAAGAGGTAATTCAGTCACTGTCAGGTGCAGACAAGTACAACTCCCTGCTGGCTCTGTGAGCACTGTAACCAGATCCATCCAGGCCTTCTTTAAAACTCAACATCAACTTTCTGAAAAGTGCTTTAAATGTGCAAACACCCACCGCTACCAACATCTGACTGCACTTTCCCCTCC
>NW_013954322.1:22730-23924 GCF_001266775.1 Austrofundulus limnaeus | reverse complement strand
GTATATTCGTATTTATATATTTATTGTTTATAAGTTGCCCACAAGGGGGCGGTATGCAACGGGGTGCAAAAAGCTGTAAACATTCTTTATTTTGGGAGCAATAAACCATAGAAACAAATAAAAATGTCACTGGGGTTAAAATAAAAGTAAAAATAAAATAAATAGCAGTGACAGCAGCATACAAAATGAGGTATTATTCATACAACCTGACCCTGCCTGCTGACAGTGCTCTGACAGCCTTTCAGTTTGTGCAGTGTGCAATACCTCTTATGAAAGTCTCAAAGTCCTTCAGAATTTACATTTATGTAATACATAAATACATAATACATAAAGACTAACTTTAGGCATTTATAAATGTTTATTTGTCATTAATTAGTAGTGTTCTGTGTTACACTTTATGATAAGTCTGACAGTTGTGGATATTTATAGCACAGTACAATATTAATATGTTAAAATACGTGTTTCTTATTGTTATTGTGCYCACAGTAAGCTAGTATGAAATATTTAATACAGCACCTTTAGATGTAACGTGAACAGATTTGTCTCATTTGGTAAGAAACTGGAAAGTTTTGTCWTTTTCTCGTTTTTAATTATTTCATAATTAACATTTATTAATGATTTACAAAGTGTTTACRGATGAATTCATAACCTATCTATAAACTCTTTATAAGTTATCTATAAGGGGAGCCWTWTTGTAAAGTGGTACAAAAAAGTTTGCACAGTAAAYYCTCCTCACCAGTTTTTCATWCATTTTACTGAACATAGATAAAATATTCTCAAACACATCATGTGAGAAAATCCAGCCGTCATTTGTCAGTTAAAAGACTTTTTATGCAGGATTGTTCAAACTTTCTTAAGAAGAGAAGAAGAACTCTGTCAGCTTGATTCATTCTGGACTTCATTATTTCACTCATTAGCGCCTCTAGTGTTTGAACATGGAACTGCACCCACCATCATCASTCCCAGGTTAAAGAGTAACTTACCCCCAAATTAACTTTTTTTAGCTGATAAGCTGTCTAGAATGTGTCTAAAATGTTATATAGTACTGTTTCTGTGCTAATTTTGATGTTTTTGTGCGTATTTGTTCAAATCTGTAATATTTGTTTGTTGTAAAAAAGTCTTTTTGCTGCTCATATGGGTAGAGCAGTGGTACTGCAGGCTAATTTACATACTGGTTAACGGCTCTCCACGGTG
>NW_013954322.1:16319-22184 GCF_001266775.1 Austrofundulus limnaeus | reverse complement strand
ATCTGTAAGTTATAAAGATTTGACATCATTTTGCAGGTATACGGACGTATAGAACAATCTCACATATTTTTTCAAGTCTTACGGATATTTTAAAAACCTCCTTTTCAAATTTATCTAACATGTCATGTAACTATCTGTGATACTGTGGTCACTCTCCATGTAGCATCAATTATGCTAATGCTAGCTGCCTGTCACTTTCTCTCGTCCTACCCACACCCCCTCCCCTACCCACTTTGATGCATTTTTTCAAATTTCGCTTTGGGGCGGAGTTATCTTTTCACATGGGGGGTAAGATACACTTTAAGGACAGGTGAGAGACAGGACAGGGGCACTTCAGGGGGCCATTCAAACTTCAGCTGGGGCAGTTTTTTAACCGTTTAATTTTTAGGACATTATTTAAAGATGAAAAGTCTAAAAAGTCAAGACCTCCACCTAATACAGATTTTTTAACATAGTGTTTTCTGTTTCTCCACAGAAAATTAAAAAGTATCTGGTCAACCGTTTGGGCCTTTTTAAAACAATACAAAGAGAGGATGCAGTGTACATGAGCCTGGAGGTCCCAGGCTGCAGCCTCTTATCAGATCAGAAMCAAACATTAAACTTATTTTCTGCCTTTTTTAATCCCAGGATTTAATCATTGCTGAGCAGCAGTGTAAACTATGAGTAACTAGTAGTTTGTAGGAACTAGTTACATTTACTCAGTTACTTTTACTTGAGTAACTCTTAGGGGAAAAACTTTTTTAGGATTACATTTAGTACGCTGTACTCTTTCCTTTTACTTGAGTAATTTTATTATGAAGTATCGCCACTCTTGAGTCATTTCTTGCATGGCTACTTTTTTCTTTCCTTTTTTTAGATATGGACCAGGGTTCTGTGGTTTTAATACAGCTTGAATTGAAATTGAAATGGCTCATTTTACCTTTCTTACCCATGCTCTTTGTATTTATATCATATTTTATACTGTTTGTATGTTTCTCCAGAGTGTCTATGCTTTGACTTTATTCTAATGAGATTATCTTTTGTTCATTAGTTTTACTTGAACGGTTACAGCTGTAATTACTGTAATTTCTTCTGATTTATTCCAACGATAAACCTAACTAATTATGAAGAGGAGTGAGACCTCCTAATAATAGACGATTGTTGACAGACTCTGTTTTTACCGGTAATGACGGAGTGAGACCTCCTGTTCAATAGACGATGTCAGACTGGAAGTGATCTGTCAGACGTCACAGCCGTTGGTCCGGTTCAGATCAGTTCAGCTCTAATGAGCCGTCGGTTGTCCTGGGAGTTGGACCGAACCGAACCCGTTGGAAACCCGGAACCCACCCAGCCCGCTCGTAAACCGGTCCGGACCGGTTTAACTTTCTGTTTGGGTTAAGACCCGAAACGAGCCGAACCGGCGGGGCGGAGGTTTTTCGGGACGGTCTGCCGTTGACGTCCGTGACGTCGTCGGTCCGCCGCCGCCGCGGTTCGAGCCGCTCCTTCACCGAACCRTCTGTCGGACCCGTCCGGAGCCGCGGGGTACCCTCCGACCCGTGATGGAGCGGAAGCGGTCGGACTGTCCCGCTCTGCCGCCCGGCTGGAGGAGAGAGGAGGTGATCCGGAAGTCCGGGCTGAGCGCCGGGAAGAGCGACGTCTACTACTACAGGTAGTCCTGATGGACCGGGTCGGAACCAGATGTGCTGGTCTGAGCCGGTCTGAGGGCTGTTTACTCTGGGCACAAACCCGGTTCTGTTCTGTTAGAGTCGCGTCAGGTTCTGGTTCTGATCAGAACTCTGGTCACTAAAGTCCAGCTCTGACCCGAACCGGGTTAGAGTTCATCAAGTTCTGACCCAGTTTGAAGCTGTTCTCACCCGCCGGGCCACAGTGTGTTTATTTATGTCTGTTAGCAAAATATCTCCTGAAACAGTGGGCAGGTSATCATGTACGACTCATTCAAGATGGCCGCCACAGCTAGCCCACACAAAGAGCTAAAGTTCAGCTGATTTTACAGATGTGGAGCTAAACTTCAGCCTGGTTTTAGCTGAGTCATCTCCTAAAGTCAGGCCTGAAAGCTGGGGGGCGATGAGCATCACGAACCCCTCTGGGGGTCCCACAAACAGATGCTAACGGCTAAATTAGCAAAACATGCTAAAGCTAAGATGACAAGGATGTTAAAAGTAGCAAAAAGTAGCAAAGCAATAGCTAAATTAGCAYCTGTTTGGTTATAGCTAAAAGTAGAAGCTAAAATTAGCTAACAATACCTAAAATAATCCAAATTGTTGCTAAAAGTAGCAAAAATCATAGCTAAATGCTAAAGTTAGCAAAACAAGCTAAAAGAAGCAGGGCAAGCTAGATGTGAAAAGCAGCTGAACAGTAGCTAAAATTAGGTTTAGGTTCTGGCTCAGTATCACTGGAAGGTGGGCGAACATGGAGTTTATTTCAGTGTCTGTTAGCGAAATATCTCTCGAGGCAGTGGACACGTTCTGCAACGACTCAAGATGGCCGCCACAGCCCATCAACATCAGCCACCAACATAGAGCTAAAACTGGATGTGGTAGTAGCTGAGGGTGGTCGTCCACTCGCGCCCTGAGGGGCGGGGCCTGGAGCTGCAGGGCGGCGGGYGACAAGCATCCCCTCACAGAGCTGGAGCTTTTGATTGACAGCTCCAGATGTTGGACGTCCAGCCTCCRCTCACGGGTTTGACTCAACCTTTCTTCTTCTGCGCGTCAGGTCACGCAGGAAGTCTCTGCCGCAGGCCTGTGGTGAGCCTGAGCTCACTTCCTGTCGGTGGCGGCCGTCATGTGGGCGGAGCTCTGGCTCTGAGCCATGGTGAGGCTTTACTTTCAGTTTGGGTCTGGATGTGACTCATCAGTTCCAGTAATGAGAGCGGGAGCAGCTTACTGGAAACACAGCAGCAGCAGCAGCCGAGGCCTGGGCTCCTCAAAACCTTCAAACTTTATTAACAAACCTTCAAACTTTATTAACAAATGTTTAAACTTTATTGACAAACGTTTAGACTTTATTAAACCTTCAAACTTTATTAACAAACCTTCAAACTTTATTAAAAAACCTTCAAACTTTATTAACAAACCTTCAAACTTTATTAACAAACTTTCAAACTTTATTAACAAACAATTAAACTTTATTGACAAACCTTCAAACTTTATTAGCAAACGTTTAGACGTTATTAAACCTTCAAACTTTATTAACAAATGTTTAGAAACCTTCAAACTTTATCAACAAACGTTTAAGCTTTATTAACAAACTTTCAAACTTTATTAACAAACTTTCGAACTTTATTAACAAACCTTCAAACTTTATTAACAAACCTTCAAACTTTATTAACGAACATTTAAACTTTATTAACAATCAGCTGTGGCTCATTAACGCTGCATTGTTACTGAGTCAATTAAACTACATCATTTACCTACAGGAGGAAAGATAACAGGAAGAAGTTTTATTTGTCTGAACGCTGAGTCAGCAATTTGTGATCAGTTCAAATCTTCWGCAGGCGCTGAGTCGGCATTCAATTTCCTGCAAACTTTCTGCTTTTTGATCCGTTAAAACATGAAAACCTTCGGCTCATTCAGCTGCTGAAACTTTTTCTTTTGCATATAGCTTTGTGTGTTTGTTTGTTTCTGGTTTTGTTTGTTTGTTTACGTTTTTGTTTGTTTTTCAGTCCGACGGGGAAGAAGTTCCGGAGCAAACCTCAGCTGTCCCGTCACCTTGGGAACGCGGTGGACCTGGCATGTTTCGACTTCCGTACCGGGAAGATGATGCCTGGGAAACTGCAGAAGAACAAGCAGAAGTTCCGACACGACGCGCTCGGCCTGGCTAAGGTCAGTGCTGAGGGGGTACCTGAGGGGGCACACCTGAGGGGGCGGGGCTAAATGCTTGACGAGTTTTATTGGTCAGGGCTGTAGAAATGACCGGGAAATGAGTGGAAGTCAATGCATAGTCCCCATGAGTATAGAAGAACAAACGTGTGTGTGTGTGTGTGTGTGTGTGTGTGTGTGCATCGTTCAGACATTACTCATAAACAAACTCACTTCCTGTTATTGTGGCGACGAGTTAACCCTTCAGCTGGAAGAGAGGTTCAGAGCAGGAGGGAAGGAAGCAAGGATAGAAGGAAGGATGGATAGAAGGAAGGAAGGATAGAAGGAAGGATAGAAACAAGCAAGGATAGAAGGAAGGCTGGAAGGAAGGAAGGAAGGAAGGATTGATGGATGGATGGATAGTAGGAAGGAAGGAAGGCAGTGAAAGGACAATCCTCTTCTTCTTCTTCTTCTTCTTCAGTTGTCTTCATGTCCACAGTCCTGAGACGACCTGTTCTGACTTGGTGGTTTATAAATGAACTGAACTGAAGTAAAGGTAAAGGTTTCTTCTGTTTCAGGGAGGTAAACCTGACCTGAACACGGCTCTGCCCATCAGACAGACGGCCTCCATCTTTAAACAGCCCGTTACCAAGGTGACCAGTCACCCTGGAAACAAGGTGAAGACGGACCCCCAGAGAGCCGTGGAGCAGCCCCGACAGGTGAGGGTTGTCATGGTGACTGAAGCCACCTGAGTCTGTGAGAGGCAGGTCTGAAGGCGAAGCTAAATGTAGCACACCTCTAGCTATAAGCTGAGAAGGTCCAAAGACAAGCTAGAAGCTAAATGTTGCAAAATATTAGCTTTAGGCAGAAATAATAAGCTAAATGTTAGTGTGAAAAATTAAAATTAGGTCTAGGTAGGAGCTAAAAATAATAAAATGTCAGCTAAAAGATAAAAGTAGAAAGGAGGTAAAAGCATCAAAACTTAAGATATAAGCTGAAAACGACCCAAAGGCAAGTTAGAAGCTAAAAGTAGCTAAGTGTTAGCTAACAGCCAAAGTAGCAAAAGTCTATGTAGGAGCTAAAACTCTGAGAATGTGAGCTAAAAGCTAAAAGTAGAAAGGAGCTAAAAGCATCAAAAATTAAGATATAAGCTGAAAAAGACCCAAAGGCAAGTTAGAAGCTAAAAGTAGCTAAGTGTTAGCTAACAGCCAAAGTAGCAAAAGTCTATGTAGGAGCTAAAACTCTGAGAATGTGAGCTAAAAGCTAAAAGTGAAGCTAAAGCAGATGTAAAAGCATTTCTCTGTTTTTCTCCTCAGTTGTTCTGGGAGAGACGTTTAAAAGGTCTGAGGTCTTCAGACGTCACAGAACAGGTTCTGCGGACCATGGACCTGCCCAAAGGCCTGCAGGGTGGGTGTCCAGAACACACACCTGAGCTCCCGCTGTGCCTGGTGTCCCTGACCTCTGACATCTTTCCCCTGACCTCTGACATCTTTCCCCTGACCTCTGACTCTCTGACCCCTGCCCTCTGACTCTCTGACCCCTGCCCTCTGACCCTCTGACCCCTGCCCTCTGACCTCTGCAGGTATCGGCCCGGACTCCAGCGACGACACGCTGCTGTCGGCCATTGCCAGCGCTCTGCACATGAGTTCTGCTCCCATCACGGGTCAGACGTCCGGCGCCGCTGAGAAGAACCCGGCCGTGTGGCTCAACACGTCGCAGCCGCTCTGCAAGGCCTTCACCGTCACCGACGAGCAGATCCGGTGAGACCCGGCTTCCTGTAAGCTTCCACCAGAACCCCTCCAGTGGTCCGTGAAATATTTTACTAACAGACCAACAAACAGCTGAGATCAGAGGAGATTAGGGCTGTAAGTTATGATTAATGGATTCATCTAAAGTTGATTGATCTTATCCATCGACTAACAATTGATAAGAGACCATTTTCCTAAACACCTGACATTTCTATATGACATTAAGGGCTCATTTTTTACACTTAATTAAAAATACTAAAGTATATTTTATAAAATTTATAGTGCAGCTTTATTAAACACTAACTGAATAAACAGTAAAC
>NW_013954322.1:8520-11013 GCF_001266775.1 Austrofundulus limnaeus | reverse complement strand
CAGAACCTCAGACAGAACCACAGAACCTCAGACAGAACCACAGAACCTCAGACAGAACCACAGAGTTTCAGCTTTAAAGAAAAAACAGCAGAACTGGACCTCAGTCGGTTCTGTTCAGGATTCTGATGTAACTTTCAGAGTTGGACTGAAACTCAGCTTTGTGTGTGTGTGTGTGTGTGTGTGTGTGTGTGTGTGTGTGTGTGTGTGTGTGTGTGTGTGTGCATCCATCAATCTTCTGTTTCCTCAGGGTTACCGTGGCAACAGCAGCTGACACACAAAACATCCATTGATATTTTTTATTTAAATTAATTTAATATTTCAGTTGAAAATTAAATGAATCATAAAGAACAGGTTTTTATTTGTTTTAATTTTGGTTTATCTGATGAATCAGAGTTTCAGACGTTTAGTTCAAAGTTTAAATCAAACATTTAGTTTGATCTTTTTATAAACGACTCAGTTTAAAGAATCAAAGATTTTCGTTGATGCAGCTTCATGCAGACTGGATGGAAGCAGAACAGAATAGATTTTTATTGTCATCGTAACAAGTACAATGAAATGAGGTGTTTTGTCAAGTCCAACATTAGCATCTGATGCTAACAGTGCTACATCTACATTAGCATTTGATGCTAACAGTGCTACACCAGAAACAGATATTAGCATCTGACACTAACAGTGGTACACCTGCATTAGCATTTGATGCTAACAGCGCTACACCAGAAAAACCAACATCAGCATCTGATGCTAACAGTGGTACTGTACACCAGAAACAGATTTTAGCATCTGATGCTAACAGTGGTACACCAACATTAGCATCTGATGCTAACAGTTGTACACCATCATCTGATGCTAACAGTTGTACACCATCATCTGATGCTAACAGTTGTACACCATCATCTGATGCTAACAGTGGAACCAGCATGATAGTTTCAGACTTCAGTTTGTTTCTACTTTCAGTYGTTTCAGAAGTGATGTTCTGATCATGAGTAGACAGGAAGATCAATGGAAACACAGGACTGAACAATCTGAGCTGATAATAATTTAATCAGTCACTGAACAGCTTCAGCTAACACACGCTAACATGCTAGCATGTAGTAAACACAGCGTGCTGAGTGTGACGTCACAGCCGTGGAACTGTTGGAGTCTGATGGAGGTCACCTTTAAATTAGAACATCAAGGATCAGACTGTTTTATTTTCTCTTCCTGTTCAGAGGAGAAACCATCTGAGAGCAAAATATTTCTGTCCAGTTTCTGCTTTCATCAGGAAACCAGTTAAAACCAGTTAAAACCAGTTAAAACCAGTTAACAGGTTTTACTCCTAAAAACAAGAATAACTTCAGATTGTTCCTCTGAACCTGCAGACAGTCAGGTTATCTGATCCAGACGAGCTGTGTGTGTGTGTGTGTGTGTGTGTGTGTGTGTGTGTGTGTGTGTGTGTGTGTGTGTGTGTGTGTGTGTGATTATTAGCTTTATAACTTCCAGAGGAGCTGATTCAGACTCCCGCAGCATTTTTCAGCTGCAGCTAATTAATGTTGAAACAGAGAATTATCTGCTTCAACGTTATTCAGAGAAGACCGTTAACTGCTATGTGTGTGTGTGTGTGTGTGTGTGTGTGTGTGTGTGTGTGTGTGTCTCTGACACTCAGCTGAACCGCTGCGATTCAAGCAGCAGATTATCAGGATTTTCTAATTATCAGAGAGTAATTAAGACTCAGCGGAGGATTAACGGAACTGAAACAATAAAACTCTCCGACACAAAGAGTTCATCAGGACGTCCGTCTGTTTCCGCGGGCCTGGTGGTTCTGACGGGTCCAGAGTGATTTCAGACTGAAAGTGTTGACGCTTCATTTAAGAGTCAAAACAGGAACCGTACGAGTTYCTAAATGAGCCACGGAGCGAGGTAAAGTGTCCTAATTATAGATAGAAACTAAAGACAGAACCTCTGGTTGTGTTTAAGAACTCAAACTGGTCCAGGGAAGCAGGTCCAGTTTGTCAGGAGTACTGTGTCCTGAATCTAATCCTGCGTCAGTAAATCTGTACGTCTGTTTGTCTGCAGCTCATCTGTCCACCAGCCTCAGGATTACCACCACCTTCATCTTAATCCAGACTACAGACCAAAACTGGACCACCCACAGACTTAAACATGATCCTCAGCAGGACTCAAGCTCCATGTTCAGGACAACTTTTCTACAACCAGACATGAGTCAGCAACTCTTCCAGAGCAACTTCAACAGCAATAAGAGAAACAACCAAACTGACAACAGCAACGACAACCAGAACTGATTCACCAACAACGGAACTGATTCACCAACAACAGAACTGATTCACCAACAACAGAACTGATTCACCAACAACAGAACTGATTCACCAACAACAGAACTGATTCACCAACAACAGAACTGATTCACCACCAACGGAACTGATTCACCAACAACCGAGCTGATTCACCAACAACCGAGCTGATTCACCAACAACCGAGCTGATTCACCAACAACCG
>NW_013954322.1:5687-7557 GCF_001266775.1 Austrofundulus limnaeus | reverse complement strand
ACAACCAGAACTTAATGAACAAAGAGAACTGATTCATCAACAAGAGAACTGACTCACCAACAATCAGAACTGATTCACCAACAACCAGAACTTAATGAACAAAGAGAACTGATTCATCAACAAGAGAACTGACTCACCAACAATCAGAACTGATTCACCAACAACCAGAACTTAATGAACAAAGAGAACTGATTCATCAACAAGAGAACTGACTCACCAACAATCGCAATGATTCACCAACAACAGAACTGATTCACCAACAACAGAATTAATTAACAATCGTAATGATTCACCAACAACATAACTGATTCACAACAACAGAACTGATTCACCAACAACAGAACTGATTCACCAACAACTACCATAAGAGTTGAATCAGAACAAATGGAGATGTTCCTACAGGAACAACCAGAACTGATTCTGCAAAATTTTGAGCTTCAGCAGCAACATGAGCTCAAAACAGCTTAAGATTTTTAAACCTCTCTAACTAAAAGCATTTATTTTTTTAAACTCAGACATCATGTTTCTGTCTTCTTCACAATAAAGTGGTGAAATATTTAAAGAATAAACTAAAACCAGAGCTGCAGCTTGGTTAAACCCAAACCTCAGGTTGCAAACTGCTGGCAGTTCTGTCACTGACTTTACAGAGTTTAGGGAGGATGATGTCATCAGTTTTAAGTCTTCAGGGGTTTGATTTATTAATGAGAATTTACAGAAATATTATATAGAATTGTAGCTTATTTAAAGTAAATTTTATATCTTCAGAGAGCATTTATGTACATTTTGTGGACTGGAGTAAATAAAAGATTATATTCGCAACCAGTTGTTATTTTGTTTTTGTATCTCTGGGCTTTAAATTAATCTACATGTGTGTTTTCTCAGAAAAAATAAACAAACAGCTAAACTGATAACATAATGACTTATTTGCTGAAGAAGCTAAAACTGAGCTGTTAAAGCTAAAAGAAGCAGTACACTAATTAAAGGCTAATAGAAGCAACAGGCTAAGGTAACATAAGGCTAAATATAAGTTAAAAGTAAATTTCTGTTTAAAGAAGCCAAATGCTAGCTAAAAAATAAAATAAAAGCTATAATACTGCTAATAAAATTCTACAGGTAGCAAGAGGCTAGGTACAGGTTAAAAGTAGCACAATGCTAGTCAAACTGCTAATTAAAAGCTTCAGGTAGGTTGAGTCTAGCTAAAAGGTAAAAGTAGCAAATTTCAAATGCTAGCCAAAAAAAACGCAAAATAAAAGCTAGCAAACTGCTAATTAAATAGAAAGAGGTTAGCCAAAAGTTTAAAATAGATAATGTTAGGTAAAAGTATTAAGATCCYAGCTAAAACAGCAATAGACTTATTAAAAGCTGAAGAAAAGCTGTTTTTACATTCATAAGAAGCTGATGTTTACTTTTTTTTACACTTTTTTATTTTTTGTCAGAAGCAGTTTTCGGTCCAGATGTTGGACTCTGTGATTAAATGTGTTTGTCGTTCGCTGCCAGCTCTGCCCTCATTTGCATCTGTTAATGACTCCATGATGCCAGTTTGTGATTCTGCAGCCACACATTAACGCTCCGGCTCTGGCGCCAGCTGCGATTCGTCCAGGGGGTCCTGTTTCCGTCCGGTACCAGCAGCACATCTCGTGATCTGCATCACAAAACAACTGCAGAGACTACGAGTTGCTGCTGCAGCCAAACATCACTACAGGCTGACAGATTACTGAACGTCTCAATCAACAGCTGAGATTACTGCGCTGCTGCTGCCAGCAGTACTGTTTACTGTAAACAATACTGTTTATTTACTACCAGCAGTACTGTTTACTGTAAACAATACTGTTTATTTACTACCAGCAGTACTGTTTACTGTAAACAATAC
>NW_013954322.1:0-769 GCF_001266775.1 Austrofundulus limnaeus | reverse complement strand
GACCTAAACAACAGTTTTGAAAATCCCCCGGTGATTTTTAAATTTAGAATCGTTACAAACTTTAATCTCTGTCAGATCAGGTTGATTCTTTTTATTTGAAGAAACTGAACAAAAATCATTTGTGGATCATTGAAACGTTGGAGGATGTGAAGTCAGGCAGAATGAAACAAACTAAAAGTAAGAACCAGAACCCGATCAGCTGATGGTGGACCAGGTGACTCAGGTGTTACTACAAGATGTCTCCTGATTGGTTCAGCGGGTTTACAGACCACACCCCTTCACGTAGGAGCTCACATCGTGGTTCCGACAGTGAGCACGCCAGGCCACCCTGAAACCAGACAGAAACGTCACACATGTACCCCAAAGATCAAAGGGAAATACTCGTCATGTGACCTCACCAGGCCCCGACGCCCTGACTCCTGGCCACGCGCTTGGCACATTTGATGGCCACGCCCACATTCTTAGTCAGAAGTTCTGAGAAGAGATTTTAAAGTTTTAACCTGTCAGAACCTAACAGGAGCTGAGTTTCAGTTTCAGTGTTAGTTTCCTCACTGCTGCATTTGATGTGACAGGCGTTGGATGAATGAGTGTGCCCGTCTGTGCACCAATAGCGGCTGTTGATCTGGAAGATTCCGTAGTCCGTGGACTTGTCCCCGTTGTGGTTCACGGCCCGGGTGTTCCACCCCGACTCCCATTTGGTCAGACACACCCCTGTAAAACAGGTGGACCGAGGTTCAGATTAAAGCTGTTCAACAACAACAACAACAAC
>NW_013954321.1:4979-31009 GCF_001266775.1 Austrofundulus limnaeus | reverse complement strand
GCACTGTTCTTTATTTTATATTTCATTTTTTACATAACAGGTAACACAGTTTTTATATACAAGAGCAAAGGTTGTTATGTAACTTTGCTACATTCTCAACACTTGCAGCTACATTTAGCTGCAGCTGATGGAGGGGAGCCAGATGGAACCGTGTCATAAAAAATGTCTTTTTCAGAAAAGAATAACGAACATCTATTCAAACAAGCGGGTTCTGTTTTATCAGTCTCCTTTATGTGCGTCGCATAGCCCTCGAATCATTACGCTGCGTTAAAAGAAGTTGGCTCGTCAGCGTATTAGCTGGTTGTTGTTGGTGACAGCTACCATTACATAACAAGCAGGGCTGCCTTCCACTCGTTCTTCCCTTTTTCAGCAGTCAGACACTCATAATGTCAGCTCTTTGGTGTTTGTGGCCTTGGATTTCTCTTTGAAGTGACTCATAAAACACAGCGACAAGGTTTTAAGAACACGTTTGCCTTGTTTTGGATTCTTTAAAATACATGTTTTTAAATCCTCCTTTTTCACATTTATATCCTTCAAGTGGATCTGCAACGCTTTGGTCTGAATTCCTCCTCATTGTAACTCCACAAGCCCCTCCCCTTTTCTGAGGCGTGCCTCAGATCAACTCGTTTTGAGGCTGTCTCTTTAAGGCACTCCACACCCCGCTCCCCTTCAGTTTCCATTCCAGTTTGAAGGAGGAATTACGATTATATAGCAGCACAGAAACTTTTTAATTACAAATTAATTAAAATATGTCAACAAGGGAAGACTTGTCCATCCAGCCTTACATGTTGGAGACAAATTTAAATTACACTCCTATAGACACAAGTACACAACAAAATGTGTTTAACTGCTAGAAATGTGGATTTTGCAGGATATATCTTATGTTGCAGATAGATATAAAAAAAGGAGTCAACAAATGGCTTTTGGCTCTAGCTGCATCTTGAAGGGTTTGAGCATGAATAACGGTATGTTTCCGTTCAGTGTACATTCAGGCAAGAAACAAAAACTAATAAAGCACTCATTTTGATTGTTTACTGAACTAAAATGAAAATTTGTATGATGAACTGATATCTGATTTTGTGCACTAACGAAAATGGAAAGTGGCCTGACCCGGAGGTGCTGCAGCTGCCCCACATACGCCATGTCTGTGTACGCACGTCCAAAACCACATAGAACTCATTTGATCACATTTACACCCAGAAAACTGTCCATCTTAACTTTGTTTTGTGTGAAAAACACAAGAACAGAGATCTGATCTCCATAGTCCTGCCTTCATCATCTGATCTGAGGTGGTTTTAGACACAAAACACAAAAGCCTGTATATATACTGACTATTTCTATACTTTTTGTTTGAATATTTAAATACACATTAAAGGTGCTGACACCCTCCAAAGTATCTGTTTTTCACTCTTCATTTCTTAAGCTTATTTTTTACATTTGTTTTGTGTTCAGTTTTTCTGTATCTCCCAGTGTTTCCTGCCACACTCGTACGTGTTCGTACCGCTGCTGGAAGAGCTCGTCACGCTGAATGCGCTGGCCTGTGTACAGTTTCTGCCTTCATTATCAGTGAGTGGTCACAGTGAGCTGAGCCGCTACAATGGTCCCTGATGGAGGCGGGGGGCTTCAGCAGAACATCTTCATTATGATCGAAGCATCAATGGTACCTTGTTTCATCAACGTGCTCAAGTTAAAAATAGGTGTTGAAGATGCTGCTCATCGATGCAATGCAACAAATATATTATATATGTAGGGGCTGGCGCTTCAACAAAGCAACCGTTTGAAACTTTGTCCTTGTTTTAACACAAATTTTACAAATTCACAACCAAATAAGGGTGATTTTTACTGGTGGACTCGTCTGCTTTTCAGTGATCACAAGGAAAACACAACAGCTTGCGCAAATTCCACAGACAAGCACCCACTTTCACTCTGACTTCCTGACTGCAGCCTTTCCTAACCAGCTAATTAGCATGCTAAGTCCCATGCTTGCAAAAAAAAAATCAAAAATCAAATTAAAAATGACCACATTTGCTTAATTTGTCATATATATCAGTTTATTGTCAGCATGCTAACTTTTATTTTTTGAGCTAATAAAAAATACAACACAGCTTTTGGGAGTTTTTAAAATGTTAGCACGCTATGTTTTTAGCCTTTTAGCCAAAATGCAACACAATTTTGTGCTGTTATAGACTATATTTTCAGCCAATTAGTCAACTTAGTCAGTCCAATATATAAAACTAGCTGCCATCAAAATGGACTCACCTATAGTTTTGCGCAAAATTAACCTCGTTTTATGTTTTTAAATTTATGTTCATGCAGTAAAGCTAGCTCGTTACCCAATTTATTTAATTCATGGCTGTAGATATTATGCTTTTCGACTGTAATAGAGATACTGAAATATTCAGAGACATTTTGAGACTTTCTGAGGCCACACTTACACCACTCTGCAGCTATTTTTTGTCATTAATAGTTTTGAATTATCTGATATATCTAACAGTGATGAAGGTTTGGTGCATGCACGGTTCTTAGATCGCAAACACGGGACTCTACATACTCTTTTAATTTACTTGTTAGACATTTAGGGTGTTGCTTTTGTTAATCTGCAGCTAATACCGAGACGCTGCAGAGTGTTTTGTTGCAAATGCATTAAAAGCTGCTGCAATCAGTAAAAGACTTGCAGCTGTGTTTATGGTCAAAAACAAGATCGCAAGTTTCTGTTCACACTTCTTTGTAGAAAGTTTCTCTGTTCAAAAAAGTCAAATGAGAGTCACCAGATGCAGATGACTTTAACCATGAGTGTTGGAGCGCTAGTTGGCTTTATTAAAGTGCAACATGTTCTTGTTTGAACCATCATGTCTTGATTTTCAGCATAAAGTTTGCAGAAAGATGCTCTCTCTCAATCTCTTGCACTTCTGTGATGAATTAAATCGACTTGCTGAGGAAGGAAGCTTCGTTAAAACTGCTTTAGAAAGGAAGGAAGAAGCGGTGGCATCAGCTCATTGCGTCGTCACAGACAAGAGGAACAGCGATTCGGAGAAAAACCAAACTCGTCCATGTGACCCAGTCTGGTTTCTCTCTGCAGCATGCGCCAGAACACGATGTTCTCTCAATGAGGCCTCGATTATGTAATGCACCTCACAAAAAGAAGTGTGATTATTTGCACCTCTTTTTCCCCCCACAAATTTCACCTTAAATTCATGTATTTTACCAAAAGAAAGAGACTTCTTTTTTATGTATTATATTTTATTTTTCTTCCATTTGTGCGGTTAACTAAGAACCATTTACAAATAAGTCAACACTCTTAAAGAGCTCTTAACAAATATAAAACATCTCTTATCTATTGGTGTCTCAACGTATTTACATTTTAGCATAAAAAATAAGAAAAGCATAATAAATCATGGTAAAAGTGCTTCAGTGTAGTGGAAGAGGAAGATTGAAAAGTGAAGTGTGTCGACAAAAAGCAAAAAGACAGAAAAGTCAGACAAAAACACAGTGTGCTGAATATTGTGTACAGTACAAATCATTATGGCTGCAAAACGTTAAAGAAAAACACAAATTTAGCATATTTCATTCACAGTTAACTGCGTGTTTATAGCTTCATGGTGATAGACTAAATATCTATCTTTAAAACTACATATAATGTAATGGTCGTACTTTAAAAGCACTACTGAGCATGTGCAACACAGGCTGCACATGACTGACATTCATTCATCTCAAACCAAAAAAAGACTGATAAAACCTTTGTACAATAAAAAAAGTGAAAAATTAGAGCCAATCTGTCACTATAAAACTGAATTTACTGTTTTAAAAAACATGTACCTGGGTAAATATATCACTGAAACTCTGAGGAATCAAAAAACGAGGGACTTTCTGGTTTGAGTGGTCCGTTTTAGCCTCTCTCAGTGACATCAAACCAACATATGTTGTTTTGTGAAAACAGTAAATCAGACATAAGACTCCTTGGCGTAAGGAAATTCCTCGAACACGGGCTGGCTGCACCTGCGGGACAGCCCCTCGTGCAGGCCCGTTGACACAGACTCGGACATGGCTCTCGGGCGGAAAGGCTGCCGCCGCTCGCTGCCGTCCTGCGCAGTCTGGTTGAAGCAGTCCTGGTTGCACACGTAGTCCCTGACGGCTGGGAACTCGTAGTTCACGGAGGACGGACGGGACCTCCTCCCCAGCGTCATGGCGTCCTGGACGGTCATTGAGCCGTAGAGCGGCGGGAGGCCTGTGCTCTGCAGCGCCTGCTCGTAGGTGGGGGGTCTGCAGGGCTGCTTGCTGTCCACGTGCTTGAACACCTCGATCGCAGACAGGGGGCGCTGTTTGGGCAGGAGCTCCGCTGTTGCTTCGCTCTGCAAGTCCTCCTGAAGCGTCTCGCACGGGAACGATTTGTCCTTCTGAGAGTCCTTCTTCAGGCTGTTCCTGCTGAAAGCCCCCAAGCTCTTGGTCCTCATCAGAACCTTAGAGCCCACCCTCATGGACTGGGATCGCCTCTTCTCCTCTGAAATGGGTCTGGGAATGTCCTGCTTGGCGTTGGCTTTCTTGGTGCATCCCGGCGACCCCATTGGGGAGCTGGTGAAAACGGAGCTCTCCGACTGGTTGGAGGCGGAGCTCTCCAGGGACGAGCAGGAGCAGTCCGTCCTCATGTAGGGCAGCGGATCCATGTTGGAGGTGCTACTCAGTTTTGGGAACGACAGAACCGAGCTGGCTCCGCCGCGGCTCCTCAGCAAGAAGGAGTCATCTGAGATCTGCTTCTTCAGAGGCTGCTCGTCGAACTCGGCCCTCTCCACGGAGCAGTCCTCGTGGCTGCGGGAGTGGCTGTGGAAGTTTTCCAGCCCCACGGTCAGGTGGATGGTGGGCTCCGAGCAGCGGCGGCTGAAGGGCTTCTTCGCGTCAAACGCGGCGTCGGATCGCCACGAAGAGGCGGTGGTGCTCGGGCTGAGGGAGGAGTACGACGATGACGAGCCTCGGTCTCCGTGTGCGGACCCGATCTTCTCTCCTGCCTCGCCATCTCCGTCCGGGTCGGTGCTGTCGTACGCCGAGTCGTGATGCACCGAGGAAACTGAGTCTGCGTGACAACAAATAAAAACACCGTTAGACTTCCTGTTGCATCACAATCCATATATCTAAACCTGGACTTATTCCTTTACCTTCATCAGTGTCCAGCAAACTGGGGATATTCTCTCCGAGAATCTTCAAGTTCTCAAGCAGGAACTGGGTCAGCTCTGTGACCTGCAGAAAAATCAGAGGAAACATCCTGATAAGTAACGGGAATAATTTAGCATCGCTGGTGTTGGTGTGGATCTAGAACCTGACAAAGTCTTAAAGGGATCCCCAATTAGTTGTAACATTAGACTTTATTTAATAAACATATATTTTAACTGTAAAATAAAGACTGTAAAAATACTGTAGGCTGTTTAGTTTTCATCATTTTTAAATTAAAAGTTTGAAAATATATTACACGGATGGAGCCATTTTATTTACACGCAAAGCATTCTGGGTAAATGATGACGTGGATAGGTCCTCGGTGCGAGGCTGCTAGCGAGCTATATCCATCCTGAAGGTTAATCTTGGACAATATCTGATGATCGACTCTTTTAAATGAAACCAGAGAGCGTTGACAGAGAGGAGAAGGTAGAAATGACTCAGCCTGGAACTGAAAATATGGATGGAGGACAACAGAGCTGCTTCATGGAAGAAGAACCTCAGCTTAGCTTGTTAGCTTTAGCCCCGATGCTATCACCATATATATGTATTAGCTCAGTGCTACACATTCATTTACCAAATTTCCCTCAAAGTATTTTTGAATTTGAATTGAATTCTCCTCTCATCACTGAGGTCCTCCATCCACATGACAGAGAGGGGAACACAAAAATGACTCAGCTGCATCTGAAAATATGGATGGAGGACCTCAGTTTAGCTTGTTTGTCGCGTTAGCGCCAAGCTAATACAAATAAGGCAATATAGCGTTGATGCAAAGGCTAACAGGCTAAGCTGGGTTAAGCTACCTTCTCTCTGTCAACGCTCTCTGGTTTCATTTAAAAGAGTCGATCATCAGATATTGTCCAAGATTAACCTTTAGGGTGGATATAGCTCGCTAGCAGCCTCGCACCGAGGACCTATCCACGTCATCATTTACCCAGAATGCTTCGTGTGTAAATTAAATGGCCCTGTCTGTGTTGAAATATTTGTAAAAAATTAACAAAACTAAAACAGCCTACAGTATTTTTACAGTCTTTATTTTCACAGTTAAAACAAATGTTTATCAAATAAAGTCTAATGTTAGAACTAATCAGGGATCCCTTTAAAAATGAAGCAGCTAGACTTCTGATCTGCGGTTGAAGATGTTTCGTTCCCCATACGGGGATTTTATTTTTTTTTATTTTTTTTTTCAATTTAAAAACTGGAGTTTCTCTTGGTTTGCACGGTTCACATGGGAGATGGTTTGATCCCACGTACAAAGGTGTCGAGATCTGAAGCTTCATCATAAGGAAGCCGGAATAAAAGTCTAGCTGCTTTGTTTAAAGGAGACATGAAGCCTTTAAATCCTTTGTCACATTTGAATCAGTCAGTGAGGTCTTTATAAAGTGGAACTGCAATGCCTTGGTCTGAGATCCTCCTTATTGTAACTCCACAAGCCCCTCTTTCTGAAGTGTGTCTCAGATCAACTCGTTTTGAGGCTGTCTCTTTAAATCCAAACATGTCACTTCACACCCCAGCCGAAAAACATGGATTTTGCATACCTTTAAAACTTTTTGTAAAAGTGAACCTAAGATAAGTCTTGATACAGCACATAGTGTCGTATCTACTTTCAAAACTTTTTGTTTTTTTAAGCTAAGCTCTACTTTGGAATCTGCCAAAGTGTGAACTCCCTTGCGAAACCTCGTGAGGTTTATCTGCTGCGTGAACCACAAAGCTTCAAAGACCCCAGTAGTAAGAAAGCTTGTTCATTTCGAGACTTTCTAACCTTCTGCATCTTCTCCCTCTGCCCGTCCAGCGGCGTGTCGTCCAGCTGCAGCAGCGTGGGGCCGATGCACACCGCCATGTTGCAGGCGTCCATCTTGTTCAGGTCGGAGCTTTCGATGATGTGATGCAAGACGCAGATCAGATGCTGCAGGAGGAGTTTATTAGGACCCGGGAGGTCGTCTACCACCCTGATCATAGAAAAAGAGGAAGGAACAAAAGAAAAAAAACGGAAGAAGATTAGCTTGGCGCTCTTTTGCTTGATTAAAGTTTCTTCCCTTTTTTAGAACTGAAAGGGAGAAGTGGTTTGTCTACGGGGTCGGAATGTTTTATAAAAGTCCAACCAGAAAAAAAAAGCCCAAGCTTGCTTTCAACCACAGAACCATTGATAAAAACACCACAAATTCCATCCAAATCAGGATGCAGACCCAAGAACAGGCGCACAACAGACTCGTGACTCAAGTTGCTTACTTTGTGACTTCCAGAGCTCTCTGCTGGGCGTCTTGGTGCTCGAGAGCCGTCATCCACCTGCTGTAGAACCCGGCCCTGAGCAGGCTGCCGGGCAGCTCCTTCAGGAAACACTAAACACAAGACGGAGGAACAAAACTTAACGGTGCGACCAATAAACGGTGACAGCGTCGATCGAACGGGCGCTTGAAATTACTTTGAGCAGTCCGACGAGCAGGTTGACCGGCTGACCCTCCAGGTCCACCTGCGAGCCGGCGTCCAGCTGCTCCCGGATGTCCTTCATGAGCCGGTTGTTGCACGTTTTGCGGAACACCCCCTCGGTGGACGGGCCCCTCTTCCTCAGCAGCACCAGCAGCTCCTGGTGGGACAGAAGGGAGGGGGATTAATGAACGTGCAGCTCAGGGTGCTGCACAGCTTCCTCTCCCTCGTTAGCTAAATGAGGTCAGCTATGTAGGCGCTAGCTGCTCATAACCGCAGAATAATCCTGCATCTTTCAGCTGGGGTGTAATTATTAGGGGTGCAACGATACAGAAAATTCACGATTCGGTTCAGTTCAATACTTTAGGCTCACGGTTCGATATTTTTTCGATACAAAAAAATAAATGTCCATGCCCTTTTTAACTCGTAATTTACTGAAATTAATTATGAACATTTGTTTAATCTCAAGAGTCCAGTTTTTAAATGAAATGTTGCTGAAACAGCAAGTTTTTCAGTGGATCTGTGCTCCACAGTGCAGCCTAGGTGGAGTAGTCGAACACAGATCCACTGATCCTTCAACACAGAGCGTCTTCAGAAAACAAGCTGATAAAATAAATTTTAAAAATCTGTATTGTTTGATTCAAGTGTGTGTTGAACATAAAGCACCGTATTGAACGGTTCGATACGGGTACATGTATTGTTGCGCCCCTTATACGTGTAATTCAGCTTACTGTGATGGGTTTGGGAAGGGAGTCGTCGTCGGGGCAGATCTGGCAGAGGGGTCGTCCAAACAGCTGAGTCTTGGAGTCTTTCCCTGCGGGGCACACTTTGGTGGAGCCTTTCCTGAGCTTCATCTTCCGAACCACGTTCCACTTGGTTTCTGATGAAAACAAAACCATCAAAACTATCATTTTTTAAATTCAAATAGATTATTTCCAGGTTTTTAAAAAATGCAACGCTGCAAAACGTGCACGACTCAAGAGTTGTTTTTTGTTCACTTTGTACCCTAATCAGTTGTTATATCTCCTCCATCTCTCTGTGGTTAATCTCTTAACTTAAGCGAGGTGAAGCCAGAGGTTCAAACTCACCAGAAGGCTGTCGCTCATCTGAGTTCATCTGCTTTGACAGAACCGAGATCTTCACATCACCCTGGCAACACAACAAAGGTAAAGAGATGTGGTGATGAGCACGCAAGAGGAACAGGAGGGTGCACGCAAAAGCAGAAGAAGAACGAGGGGCTGTGCCTCGTTGGTTTTTGAGTAACTGAACGCTTTTGAATGACAGAATACAAACTTTTCTCCGAACAGCGAATTTAACTTCTACAGCTTGTTTTGCAGAAATGAAGTGTTTCTGTTAGCTCGGCTCGTTGCTCACCTCAGGTAAAGGCTCAATCAGCTGCTCCATGCCTCCTCCTGTTAGCGTTTTGCTCTATGAGAAAACAAATAAAAAAAGAGAGAGAGAAGTCCATGAAGAGGCAGCTCTTCCGACATGTTTCTGGTTTCAGCCACGCGTGGCGGAACTTACTGCGATGCTGCCACTCAACACCTTCATGAGGACGTCTGGAGGCGGAGAAGAGCAGTCGGTCCTCGCTTTCGCCTCGTTAATTTTCCTGCGACGAAGGGGGGAAAACATCCATTTAGAAAAGAAGTGTTCGTCCCACTGTTTTCTTTTAAATCTTTCAACGGTTTATAATTGAAGTTTGAGACATTTTAAGTGGTTTAAATGAAAACATCGGATGATTTTGTTCTGTCTTCTTGTGAATGTCATTGTGCTCTGTACAATGAAAATAAAAAGGTTTATCTTATCTTATTTGTACAGATTTAGCTCAATAAAATCACATTATGAACCTATAATAAACATATTTTCTTATCTTTTGACTTAGTTATTTAATAAATGATTAACACAAACAGTGCAGCGATAAAAGCATTAATATAGAATATAATAATGTAGTTCTTACCTGTGAAGAGTATCTAACCAGCGTTCTTTCACCTCAGGAGAGCTGTGGGCGAAATAACAGCATGGTCTGAGTTACTAATCCACAGAAAGAGTCGAAGCAAGTCCTTCAGACGGCAGTGGGTGGAATGAGAAGCAGCGTGCACCCGCTGCCTCTTTTAACAACTCTGGTGGAAAGGAGCATCACAGTCATGGGAACAGGAAGCAGCGTCACGGCGTGCCCCGACCCGGACTCCTTCCACTTCCTCATAGACTGCAGCCGTCGGCTTCTGCTGCTTCGACCATCAGTGGAAACAGGACGGTGCGACGCAGACGCCGCGCGCCTACGTCCGCACCTGTGAAAAACCTTTTACTTTTCATCAACCTGGTTTCAGGTTCTGTGCCGGCCGCTCGGCCCGCAATCCGGCCAGGAACCGTTTTAAAGCTGCACGATGTCTTCAAGTGAAGGAGTGAAACTTTCACACAGTGAATCATTACCAGAGGCCAACCAGCTTCTCATTCTTAAACAACACAACTAAAAACAAAACAAAAAAATAAATAAACACTTCTTGGAATACAATGATGGGTGAAAATGAGCTTCAGAGTTCGAGAAATGTAGGAGTCAGTGATTAACTGAAATGAGGTGTTTGTCATCTGGTGCCACTTTGGGAGTTTTAATTAGAAGTTCACAAGAAAAAAAACATTTTTGTCCCCTTTGAGCCTAAACAAGTTAAATAATTTAAAAAAAAAACAAAAGTCAAAAAACAAAAACAAAATTAAGTTTCTCCTTGCAGTAAAACCCACCGTTTCTTACTAAAATCAGCTCACATGAAAGCTGGAGAGGTGGCGATGTCCAAACTTCCCTTTTAAACACTTTTTAAACAGTTTTCGTCTTGTGATGCTGCAGGGACGACTTTCTCTTTGCTACTTCCACATTTTCTTAAAGGTCACAGATCATATGAGCGTTTACTACAATATGTGCACATATTCGATGGAAGACCTTGTGTTTCTGATAACCACTGGCAAAAAAACTGAAATTTAAAAAGAAACAAAAAGCTTAACGTTTGCACGTGATGTTCCTCTTTTGATCAGATTGTTAAAACTCTAAAAGGCAAAATTCAGAAACTTATTTTTTTTTGCTTGTACGCATTTTAGTAGAAAGTGAAGGCAGGTGACGGCTTTACGTCTTTAACAACAAACCTCACGTCCTTCAACAAGTCCAATAAAAAGTAAAGATCTACGATTACATGAAGGCAATCATATGGCCCACCATCATTCATATCATACTTTAAAATAATTCAATATGGGGCACCAAGCGTAAAATAAAATGTCACTAAGTTTTTACTAAATATTAAATTTAAATGTTAGATGTTTTCCATAAATAGTAATTCTTAAACGTAAACGTTGTGGTTAAAAGCTGAAGTTTACATTTAAGAATTTCAGAATGGAATGCAGCCGTTGCCATTAATGCTCGGCTCTTGTGACATCATCATTCTGCGACTATAGTAACCGCTAACCCTGCTAGCGCTGCTGAAGATGATATTTAAATTCAAAATGTGTTTATTAAAAACAATATGGATGGTACCTGTGGTCCGGCAGGTGGAAGTGCAGCTTGGATATCAGCCTCTACTGCAAGTTTGATATCTTGTAGGGAAGTGATAGCATCGTTAGCATCCTTAGCAGCTAAGTGGTTGATTTTGTCGCAGGATGATGACGTCATAAGAGCCGAAGCCATAATCTTAGCCATAATCTTATCGTGATAAACGTTTTCGCTCTTTTGGTAGCTCTTCTCACCGGAAACGCACGAGACAAATGGTGAGAGCCCAGGCCAGGACGAGCGTCAGCCTGACGTCGAAGTCTTCGGTCGGTTCATCGTCGCAGACGTCGTCCTGCTCGTCCTCCAGGCCGTGAAGCCAAACGTCCTCGAGGTTCACTCTGTGCTTCAGACGGTAGCTGGCCGTTGACCTGTTTTAGGAGGAAGAGCAGAGACTTTAACAGAAGCTGTCAGAACGAGGTAACTAATGGACAGCATATTGTCCACAGCATCTATCTTTGTTGAGTTTCCCCAAATTTGAACAACTGCTTGAGCAAACTGATTCGTCGGTTGATATTTTAACACTAACTAGGTGAGAGTAAGAGAAGGAACCATAAAAGCTGTCTTCATGTGACTGAATAAGTGTCTTCATCACAACAAACTTGCCAAACAGAATGAAAAACGAGTAACGAGCGCTCTGACTCATGTGTTTACTGTAGCACGCTGCCGTCCCAGCTGTGTGAACCTACAGGAACAGTGGGCTGGTTGTGGTCCAGAGATGACTGCTTCTGTTCCCACACAGCTACAAAATCTACACCGACTTCGACAACCTAAAACACGAGATCACGTGTCGCAATAACTGAGTTTCTTAAAAACTTAGGCTATAAGATGTTTATTTATGATTAAATGTTCACAGCTGTCATCGGTGAGTTTTTATTTTTATTTTTAATCACTTGTGAGAACCGTTGAGATTCCCCTCATCGAATAACTTCTCTTACAGGGAAGCACCTGTTTTTTTTCTCTTCAACTATGACAAAACAACAATGGCACGTCTCGCTGGGATAGTCCCCAGCAGTCCAAACATGCAGCCCAGTTTCTTTTAAACTTCCCTTTTTCGCTTTGCAGTCTCAGCTGTAGAAATATAAAACATTCAACACATTTGTTTTCAACACAAAATAAACCCAAAAATCTTTCCATTTTGTGTTATTTTGAAGTCTAAAAGGCGTGATGTCAGTGTCTTACTTTAGTTTAGCAAAGACGATGGCATCAGTGAAGAGGAAAAGGTGTCTCTCCCTGGTCTTCGTCCCCTCTGTGACCTGGACGCACTCGTCCAGCAGCAGCTCTCCGTTCTCGCTGGTCAGACCGAGGACGAACGGACTCTGGTCCACAGACACCCAGCTCTGAGCCTCCTCCCTTAGAGCCAAAGGACAAACAGGTTGGCAGGACGAATCCCTAGAGCCACAGATGCAGCAAATGTTCTGTAGATTCTCACATCCTTAAAATTTGCATGAATGGGAATTCACCAGAAGTGAAAACGGCTGAGTTAACAGAGGTGGTGTTTGAAAACCTAATCATTTGAATTAATATTTATTGGTATTTGTCAGTGGCAGGTAGAGCTGACTAAACAGTTAGCTTCGCTAACCACTAATCTGCTAAACATAAATCTTAGCTCCGCTAAAGCTAAACACATAAAAAAATAAAATAAAATAAAAACTAGTGTGAATGCTCCATGCTAAAAACTTAAGCTGAAAGCTACTGAAATTAAGCTGAAAATATTTAAAAGGAAAAGTGTTAATGTGAGCTCACTTTGAAAAGCTAAAAGAAGCAAAAAAGCCTAACTTTGCAGATAAACAGTAAAAATTAGCCCAAATGTAGTTCAGAACAGAAAACAGCTAAAAGCTAAAATAGCGGACTATAGCTGAAAACATCTGTAAGAAAAAAGCATAAAAGGTAGAAAAAAGCAGAAGAATGGCAGAAAGAAGCAAATCTATATCTAAATAAGCATAAAAATGCTGAAATTTGCATAAAATAAGCTAAAGATAATAGCCACAATTTGAAATTAGCACTCAGTTGACAGTTATAGTTGAAAAATAGCTAAAACAGAAAAAAGCAGGAAAAAAATCATAAAATTACATAAAAGTGATTTGTAGCAAAACAGCTAAAAGGTAGCTGTAAATTATTTAAATAGCACAAGGAGCACAAGCTTGCTAACCTTAGCTGAAAAAAGTTGTAATAGCTAGTTGAAATAGCAGAAAAAAGCTAAAATTTGCAAAAAAGTAGCTAAAATTATTACAACATGAAAAAGAGCAGAACCAGAACAAAATGTGAAAGGTGCTGTAAAGATTTAGAAACATTTTAAAGGATTTTAAGGATGTTGAAAATAGCCACTTTCATTTTCAATGGCAAAAAAGTCACTAAAAAAGTGAAATACTGTATCTAAAAATGTATAAAAAGCTGAAATACCAAAAGTCATAGCATCCCTCACAAGAATGAGCTGAATGTTTTGATATAAATGAATTGCTAAAATTGCACAAAAATTGTGGAACGAAATGCCTTAAAACATACGGAAGAAAAAATGATCTCAATAGTGTGAATGCTGTGAAGCATTCACACTATTAGAGGACGCTAATGCTAAATGCTAATACTGTTAGGAGGACTGACACAAACTAGTGTGATTCTATTGGTTTAATTGAAGGTGGGTGGGATCATTTGGGACAAAATGGCCAATCCAAACCACTTATAGCTTGTAGCTTATGATACGTCCAGTTTAACTCTTTCAAAATAAAAGCATTTCTTTGATCGAGTTTGTATATTTATAAGTAACTTTTGAAGTTGGTCAACAAAAACTTACTCTACCATATTTTATTCACAGTCACTTTTTGTATTTGTTATTTAAACATTGTTAAATGTTATTTTGTCTTTTTGATCATCTTAGTTTTAAGTCTAGTTAAAGATGCTACACACACACACACACACACACACACACACACACACACACACNCACACACACACACACACACACACACACACACACCTTGAAACGTCCACTGTTAAGAGGGGGTAGCTTTCAGACGTTTGTGAATATTTAGTGGACTTAGAATAGCAGAAGCCATTTTAGTGAAAGCAAATCGATCCACTAACGGTTTCTAAAGTTAGCAAAAAAGCTAATCCGCTGAAATGTAAACAAAGCAAGCTGCATGTGACATCGTGTCTTCCTCTTTACATGCGATTCGCTTTAGCACCGTGCAGTGTTCTTTGATGGCTGTAGCATTTAAATTATAACCATGAACAACCACACATTTTTTTTAATTTGAAATTTAACTTCAACACCTGCTGTGTGAACTTAGCTAATAACAACTGGGGACAGGTGAGAGTGGGCGGAGCTAAAGCTGAGGGAATAGTGGGGGACAGAAAACAACAGGAAACAAAGAAGAAAAAATAAATCAACAAACAGAAAACACAAAAAGCTACCAGAAAACAAACAAACAAAAAGAAAAAAAAACTGTAGATCCTGACACTGAGTTTGTGAAACCAGTTTGGGTGAATTCACTTCCCACTGTGTCTCAGTTTAGAGCAAAAATTCAAATTTTTCTCAGCTGAGGTACTTTCCCTGTCACCTTTCGGTGGCCAACTTTAAAATACTGAAACACTAAGCTGAAAGCTTTTTCTATCCTTAAAAAAGAATCATAATAAAAAATAATAATTCAGATTTAAATTCTAAGAAATGAAATCTGTTCAGACTCTTTGGCTCATGAATCTGCTCAAAATTAAACTATTTCCTCAAAATGAGGTCATTCATAGAGCGATCTATAACAGGTAAGACATTAACTGTTCACAACCTCTTTATGGAACCACACTCCGAAACATTTGAACTAAGATCTATAGCCTTTTTTTAGCTTTTGGTTAGCCTTTTGCTACTTTCAGCTAACATTACTTTCTTTTAGCTGATCTTGTATTTTTTAGCTACCATTTTGTTATTTTTAATATTTGCTTTGAGCTACTCTTCGATACATTTAGCTTTTAGCTAGCCTTTTGCTACTTTAAAAGTGTTTGGCTACTTTCAGCTAACATGACTTTCTTTTAGCTAACCTTTTTTCTAGCTATCCTTTTATTTTTACTCATTTTTGCTTTGAGATGCTCTTTAATACATTTAGATTTTAGCAAGCCTTTTAGTAGTTTTAGCTAACATTTTGCTACTTTTGCTTCTTTTAGCTTTAACAACTCAACTTCAGCAGTTATCCAGCGCTCACCTCTGCATTTTCACAGCAATTTGATTAGTTACTAGAGTTTTATTCATTTTATTCTGAATAATTGTGTTTTTCTTCCTCTGCTTCATCCAATAATTTAGATATATTATATTATATATATTATTGTATTTAATATTTATACACAGCTGTAGAGCTTAAGGTCTTCTTTGACGTACTTTGTTCTCAGATGTCGAAGGTAATCCCACTGTAGTGAAACTAGCAGCCCCCTCACCACCGCCGCCCCCCAGTGATGATGTTTGAGCGCTGAATGGGTGGATGTGTGAAGGTGGGACGTTTCAGACATCCGTCAGTTTCACTTTGAGGGGAGGACTCGCCCACTTCTCCGGTGGTCTTCAGTCAGCTTTTGATGACGGCTCGAGAAAGGTTAAACAAACAAGACGGGGGAGATCCAGAGCCCACGGGTCTGACGCCACGAGTTTTTTAAAGCCGTTAACAGAACTGAAAACCTGTTAAAAAGTTCATCCAACAAGCTGTAATGGTATTAATACTCATATATAAAGATTGTTTTATTTATTTATCAAGGTAGCTGTTTTAGATTATGGAGGATAAATGTCTAAATGTTAAATCCAACCTGTAAGCCCTCAAACTGTATTTTAAAAGATGACTCTCGCTAATAAAACACTGAATTTTAGCTTCATATTCATAAAACTGACCCGAGTTACAGGCTAAAAATGATCAGCAAAAACGGCAGCCATGTAGAGTCAATCATTAGTTTCATACTCATGAGATATTTTGCTAACAAACACAAACAACCTACACACTGACAGCTACGCTGTCGCCCACCTTTTCAAGGTGGCAAACATCAGCTAAAAACTTTCACAATGCCTCGTTTGTTTTTAGCTTAAAGTTTTCAGCTGTTTTGTGATTTTTTAGCTGAAACTTTAGTTGAGGTGTTTACAGGGGACGGTTAGGTGTAGTTGTAAAAACACCTCTGTGTCGGTGTGAATCCCCTGAGGGACACCTGCGTCTGTGGCCTGATCACAGTGGGCTGCGGGGGGAGGGGAGGGTCACGGGCCACGTGGTGGGATCAGGGCCAGAACAGGAAGTGCGTCGTGTGTTTTTTCTCTGTGCAGCGTGAGGCGGGGCTTTCAGCTCGTGTTTGTGGGTGCTGCCATCTGTACGCCGGAGGTTTGGGTTAATTTTTTAAATAAATAAATAAACAATAGTCACCTGATAGGAGACCACGTCATCCCCAGAGCTTTCCCAAACACGAGCGATGGAGCCGAGCGTCGCCTCTGAGCCAAGTGTCTGAAGTGCTGGAGGGAAAACAGAAACTGATTTTTACAAAATGTTTTTCATCTTTTTATTTCATTGGTAAAATAAAAGGTCTTATCAATACCTATCTCACACAAAGAGTAGCTACAACCACGCCAGATTTTAGCTAAATATCTGTCAAACTGACTGAATTGCGGCCATATTTTTGTTTTCTAAGGTCAGCTGACTGTGGCGGCCATCTTGAAATGAGTTGGCTTCAAATGTTAATCAGTCGTAGAGATGTTTCAATTAACTAAGTCTGTACAGTTTCATTAAAATCTTTCTATTGGTTCATGAGATATTTTGCTAACAGACAGACAAAGTTGACCTTGAATAGTTCATGGCCCAATTTTAAACAAGGCTCTTATCCAATCTGTTGGTGCTCATAAAGTGTGTTGAGGGTTGGTCTCAGCTACTATCATGCCAAATTTAAGGTAATCATTTGTAAAATTGACGGAGTTATAGTTATTTTTATGTTTTTAAGCTTTGTTGACTGTGGCGCCATCTTGAATTGGATTGACGTCAAACGTTAATCACCTGCAGCTGTTCATTCAAAGATGAATTTCTGCAAGTTTCAATAAAATTCATCCAGTGGTTCTTAAGATATTTTGCTAACAGACAGGTACAAACAGAATTGCTCACCCTTGCCTTTGGGCAGCAGTTGATAATGATAAAAAACAGGTGTGCACCTTTAAAAACCTGGTCTTGCTGCTGGATTATAATCTTTTTTACATGGTAAATTGACCCACATTGTTGCTCTTTTGGGTCAAGATTCACATCATGTTGGTTCCACACCACTGAGTTTGGAAGCAGAATCAGATTTAAATACGATGCAGGGCAAGGTACTGTCTCTGCAGCTAAGGTAAAATTAAAGTTAAAACGTCTGATTGGCAGAAATGTCCGTAATCTGTAACGGCCCGGATTAAACAGGAGGCTTGAGGCAGAGATTAGGTGCAGACTGAGCAGGGATCATTTTCTGTATGCTCTTAAAAACACAATCATTTGTTCACTTGTTCTGAAAGAGGGCCAGAGGGGCTGCCTTTGTGGCTCTAATTGCTGCACTGAGAAATTAGGAGAAGCAAAATTAGAGCTGAGGGAAAACACGAGAAAACACACACACACACACACACACACACACACACACACACACACACACACACACACACACACACACACAAAAAAACAACAACCTGGAACGCTCGACATAAAGTGTTTAAGCAGACGGACTGCTTCATGATGAACTGAATCAGAGACACGAGAGGCTGAGGAGATTGAAACACATGAAGACTCATCGGATCCCTGCTGAGGGGTCCATTTCAGAGGGGGGAGGGACTCCTTGTTTTTTATAATTTAATTAAAATAAGCCACTTTTTCCAAGTGAAAATCAGCCTGAGCCAAGATGGCTGCCACCGCTAATCTGTTAGCGAAAATAAAAATGACGAATTCTGTCGGTTTTATAGATATTGAGCTAAACTTTGGTGTGGTAGTAGCTGACGGTCAATAACAACACATACTGCAGTACGAGGCGCCAAGTGTAAAATAAAATGTCTGAAACTGTCAAACACATTTTTATTTTTTCAGCTCACTGTTCTTACGTTTTGCTAATTTTTATTAAATGATAAATTTAAATCTTAAACATTATGTCCAAATGTTAAATTCTAAATATAAATGTGTAAATCTAAATGTAAAAGTTAAATTTTAGATTAAATATTGATGTTTGCTTTTAAAAATTTCAGAATGGAATGCAGCCCTTGCTATGACGTCATCATAATGAGACGAAAGCTAATGCTGCTAATGTTGCTTTCGTTGCTAATGTTGCTTTCGCTGCTAATGTTGCTTTCGCTGCTAACGTTGCTTTCGCCGCTAACGTTGCTTTCGCCGCTAACGTTGCTTTCGCTGCTAACGTTGCTTTCGCCGCTAACGTTGCTTTCGCCGCTAACATTGCTATTGCTGCTAACGCTTCCCTACAAAGCATCAAACTTGCCGTTGCAGCCGGTATCCGAGCTGCACTTCAAACTGTTGAACCACAGGTTTCGTCCATTATTGTTTTCAATGAGCACATTTTTAAATTAAATTTTAAATGCCATCTTCAGCAGCGCTAGCAGCATTAGCATTTGTTGCAGGATAAAGACATCATAACAAATGGCAAAGGCTGCGTTCCATTCTGAAATTCCTAAATGTAAACTTTATCATTTAGCTGCAGCTTTTAAGATTAAATTTTCACATTCAGATTGAGGATTTAATATTTACATTTAAAATTGAACATTTAGTAAAAATTTGTAAAATATACGAACAGTGAGCTAAACAACCATAAAATGTTAGTGGAAAATTTTCAACTAGGATTTTACACTCTGAAAGTGAGCTAAATACTGAAAATGTTTTAGTGATTTTTTAAAAAAAACATTTTATTTAACACTTTGTACCCGTTACTCCAAGAGCTAACAGAACGTGCAAAACACTGAAACACTGCATGAGACTGTGCACAAAGTTACTTCATCATCTAACAATTATTTTAGTCTGAAACTCTGACATGAAAAGCAGCAGGTGATGTGGATTCTTTCAAGGAATGAGAGACCTTTAGTTCAAATATTTTAATGTACAGTAAATTATAATTTCTCATTAAGAGGCAGTATTTTAATCATTTTTATGATGAGGAAATGGTTTTCAACAGATTTAACTTTCTGGGATCAGCAGTACTCACAGGACGCAGGGAAACAGCGGCATCATCAAAGCTCCCTCTCCTCAGGGCCGCAGCCTCGAGCCCTGACGGGTCCATGGTGTCTCAGAGTCCTCCTCAAGTCCTGGACTGGAGCTTCTTTGCTCAGTTCTCAGTTTGTTGAAGAGTCCGCTGGGAGAAACTGGGGAAAACAACCTTGTCTAGCAAGTGCTGCTAATGAGGGTCTGAACAATGGAGGCCTGGCAATCACACAAAAGAGTGGGGGCTTTGTGCCAGACCTGGACCTGCAGTGCCCCACACTAAAACCCCCTCTTCAAGAGACACCTCCCTGTCTCCGTCCCAGCCTGGACTCCAGCCGGGGGCCCACTTCCCCCCGTAATGAGATCAGCTGTGCGTCCAATTAGGGCCTCTCAGCTCATCCCCATTTAACGCGGTCCGGACCCCCCCAAACAAACAGGGTCCCATAAATCTGCGGACCCCCAAAATGTCTACCGGTTCTGACCAGGTAGGTGTTTATGCCAGGAGAAGGTAACAAAAACCAGGTAAACACACACCTCATCGCCTACATTGTTCAAAAAGACCTTCTTGAATCGGACCAATCAGAGTCCAGCCCCAGACCCTCCTCTTGCCCTGCTTCTCACGCGAACTAAACAACAATAAAGGCGTTTTGTCCTCCTGATACTCCTCACAGTAGACCTGACATGTAAAAAAGATCTCCGCTAAAAACAAACAACTGCTATTGTTCAGGGTTAACCGGGCGGCGGTAAAAAAATCTGCCTGATTCTGGTGCAAAACTTCATTTATAAACATCAAATAAAGATTAATATATACCATTTAATGTTTATAATTACAAAATCAAATAGCATGATTTAGTTCCTCTGCTTTGAGATACAGAAAAGATGATTGGTTGTCCTTTTATTCATGAAACTCTAGACAGGTTTCCTGCCTGTACCTGATCCTGATCTGCAACTTCTTTCCAGCAGATAGAGAAACTCCAGCCAGGAAGCAGTGAAACAAACAAACAGAACCTTTTACCCTGTAGTGGGCATCATCCAGAGCTGGCTCAGGTCTGAACGGTTTGTAAAACTCAGCGTGGCGCCCTTTCAGAGCCAGCCTCTGTTTTCATGACTTGTCTTGATTTCGGCTGTTTGCTGGCACCGATCGACACCGCTTTTTCCCCTCTGCTGTCATCAATAGATCTACGTTTTAGTGTTTTTGAGTGGGCGGATGAGTCAAAACATCAAATATAAATGTCTATTTCTGATTACTTTTCAGAGCGTCTGGTGTTCAGAGATTTTTTTTAGGTTTCGTGGCTAAACGTCCCGTCAAAAATCCTCTGAAGCTCGTGGAGGGGAAACATAATTAAAGCCTGCAGATGATTTGGAGGATGGAGGAAACACTGAGCTGCTTTGTGGCCCTCGCTCATCAATGCGGCCTTTTGTCAGGAGGTTACATCACCAGCAACACGTCCACAAAGCCTGATTAGATTAAACGTCTCAGTCAGCAGAATCAGACCTCCTCTGGACCAGGGAGTTCAGAGCTTTGGTCCCTCAAAATGTCTCCTCAGTTCTGGAGTCGGTTAGTTTCATCGCAGAGTTGAAAGTGTTACGAGTGAAAGTTTGCTTTAGACCAGGTGTGTCAAACTCATTTTCATACGGTGGCCCGAAATCTCACGTTCCTCGTCTCACTGAGCACCGCTAACCAACACTGAGCTCTACCTGGTATTTCCTGCATAGGAACAGTGTTTTAACACATCCTCTTATAAACACTTTAAAGTCCTACATGTATGACAAATACTTTTAAAAGTTTTACTCACTGCTGTGTTGTGGTGACTAGCTGCCATCTTGAATTCTGAACTCTCCCACTTTCCAACAGGGAATTCCCACTTACAAGTTGTACGTTTAAACTGGAACGCCCCTCCACTGGGAATTCTCTGTCAGAAAGTGGGAGAGTTCGGAATCAAGACGGCTGGTGAAAATGGCTGCCGGTTACTTTTGAACCCTGCACAGCTCCACCTAGTGGTGGGCTGCCGTCATTTTGTGGGTAAAATAATCGCCGTGCATTATGGGAGATGTAGTTTCTGGTAAATGCTGGCTTTAAAGCAACCAATGCTGTGTTCATGTTGGACTGGCGTCAGTGAAAGCATTCCAGTTTCTATCTTGTCAGAACGTTGAAAAAAAAAAAAACCAAAACAAAAATCTTTTCTAGTTCTTGCTGACAGGATAATGCAACAATAACACATTAGCGCTCGACGTGGGATTTTGCGTGGAGTTAAAACATATTGCCTAATAATCACTATAAAGTACCACAAGTACCACTGACTTACAGAACTGCTAAAAACCACAAAAGTATCACTCTATTGATGCAAGGAGCAGCCATGTTGAAACGATGACATCATGAATAATCAAACTGCACCGACTTCCCGACTCAAAGTTCCAACATTCCAGTTGATATTTCCGACTCAAACGTCTGAAATTCCAACCAACTGGAAGGCATCGTTGAAGCTCTCCAGGGCCACAAAAACACTGTGGAGGGCCACATCTAGCCCGCAGGCCTTGAGTTTGACACATAAGCTTTGGATAAAGTCCGATCAGGTTTCACTGAGACCATTTTATTCTCCATAAACCACTGCTGCTTGATCACATTTAAAGCATTTTTTAAAAAGAATTCAGCTCAAACGTTGTGGTTACCTTCGTCTGTTAGCAAAATATCTCATGAAGAAAACAAATTTGAATAATTCTAACACTGCTGACTTACAAAACCACACACGGGCATCGACAAACCCTCAGACCGATGAACATCTGGAGGAGGAAGTCACGTCAGTTAATGAATCATCTCTTCTTACGCAGGATCCACGTTTCCCTGGAGGCCATCGTCCTTCAAGTAAAGAAACATGGATGATTTTTTTTTTGTCGTCAGGCTCAAACGTCTCGTGTTTTTTGTTGGCCTGGTGACAGAGCAATCATGTGACGATCATCCCGACAGATGCTTAAAATAAAAGGATGAACCATTTTTAGCTGAAAAAGTGTGACAGATGTATACCAGCAGGAAAGATTTGACTTCTAAATTTAAAACTGTTGGTGTCAACCCTAACCCTCACCCAGTGTCATGAGGGGCCACACTCAGAATGTGTTGTTCACCTTAAATTGTGTCCGTTGAAAGAGGCACATCCAGTTATTTCCTGAGTTTTCTTGAACACCACCCAGCGATTCACAAAATATTTTGCTAACAGACAAAAAGAGTTGACTTCAAACGGCTAATGGCAACATCTTTAAACAGATCTTGAGTGTTCCCTGTCTCAAGATGTTGTCTGATCTGTCATCGCTCAGGATTTGTCAGTATTAGGTCAGTATTTGTAAATTTAACAGAATTATCAACTGTCTTGTAGTTTTTTTAAGGTTTGTTGGGTGTAGCAGCCATCATGAATAAACATCTCCAAATGCTAAGATGATTTTTAGCTTTTACTAAAACAAAAAATATTCATCAGTCCTAACAGTGGTAAAGGAACAAAAACTCTGAAGAAAATGAAACAGTGCCACCTGCTGTGAGCATTGTGAACTATTTTATAAAGTTCAAAATAAAATAAAAAAAAACAGGCTGTTGTGCTGTAGGTAGAAAGATAAAGTAGACTTTATTTGTTGGTGAAACCTAAATAAGATCTGAGATTACAAAACAGGTTTCCCACACAGTTTCTTGAAAGTTCACAGAGGCTGGAATGCTGTTTTTGACACAAAGGCATCGGAGAAAAGACCGGACCTGACGGACGAGCGGAACAGACCAGACACCGAGGTTCAGAGGATCCCCTTTAACTCACAAAAACAAAACAAAACAAAACAAAACAAAACAAAAAACCCTCTCAGAAGTCCCTCCTACCATCTGTGGCAGTCACAGCGTTAATGAGCTCCAAACATCAGATCAGAAACAGGAATTTCTGGCTCCTGTCTTGGTTTGACTGCGCCACAGTTTGCTGGGAAATGTTTGTCTTGAGTTTCTGAATATATATATTAAAAAAAAAGCTGAGATGAGTTTAAGTCGCTTGGAAAAAACCACAATGTTTCACTGACGGCACAGAAACTTTTCACTGAGCAGAACATCTGAAGTCGAGTGGCATGTTTCCCTTTAAGTAGCCTCCAAACCTAATAAATACAGCAAATATACAAAATCCTGCATCTCATCACTGTGGGAGCCAACAAAACCATATTCATCTAAAAAAAAACATTTTGTTTAAATCAGCTGTTTGAACAGGAACAGTTCATCATTCTGGTAAATATCTGATTAACGGCTTGTGTGCATTTTTTTATTTATCTCACGGTAAAGTTATTTTATTTCCCAAAATGCTGAACTACTCCAAGAAATAGCCCTTTTTTAATCATTTATTGTGAATTACTGTACAAATATCACTTCACGTTCTCACCTGAACCCCCTAAAAATATGACATTATCTTTACTTTAATCAGCTTTAAATCCCACTAAAGCAGAGTTAACTATTTTATATAGAAGATTAGTAACTTTAAAATAAATCACTATTTTGGCCATGATTCTTTTTCTAACAGAAGGCATCTACCTCGTGTTTTCCTGCATATAAACGAGTCTCTGTATAAATATAAATATATATATGTGGTTTTTAATTTTTAATTTTTATTTTTAGGGTGTGGTCCCATCTGCACCAAACACTGCCAGCATCAGAGTTCCTTTCGTTTTCGTTCTTTCCTTTTTTTTTGTGTGTTTTATTTTTTAAGTGTTGGCAGCGACAAGAAAAAAAGCACATTTAAAAATAGACATCTTTAAATAGCCGTTCAGCTGTTCTAAGTGCAGCACAGTCGGAAACATTAAGTTCAAGTCATTGTGTCGTCGGCCCCGCCCCCTCACGTTTCATACAATGATTACAAGGGAAAAAACAAAACAAATAGAATCACTAAAAAAACTAAACGTGTCGTCCATCAGACAAACAAGAAACTGCAGCCGTACTGTAACATCCAAAAATAGTCTTTTTTTAGGTTTAAATATATATTTATATATATATTTATTTTGCCAATGAACTGATGGCATTCTATTTCAATCTAAGTAGATTTAATATACTGCTGAGGTGTCATTTGTGTTACATCTTTAAATCCTCCCGACGAGCCTGACCTCCTTGTCAAACCTCTTCTAACTCAGACATCCGCTGTCATTTGGCGCACTGGAGGCTTTCGCCGGCGTCAGAGGCGGGATCAGCGGCGGGCGCAGCATTAGCTGCGGCGCTGATGCCCTCGTCGTTACTGTGACTATTGTTGTTGTTGTTGTTGTTTTGGATACCGGGCAGCCTGTGGCTGTTGTTCTGGATCCCGGCAGAGTGGCTGAGCTTCAGCTCCTCCAGCTTCTTCCACAGCTCGTCCCTCTCCTGCTCCTTCTTCTTCTCCCTGGGAACACAGGGTCTTTATAAAAACTAAACCACAAGTTCTTTGAGTATGTGTTGAGAATGACTCTCAGCTACTAACACACCAAATTCTAGCTCAATATCTGTAAAACTGACTGACTTCTAGCCATTTTTATGTTTCCTAAAGTCTATGGCTGCAGCAGCCACCTTAATTTAAAATAGGTCCAAAAAGTTAATCAGTTGTGCAAAAACATCCAATTAATATTTACTGAACGTTTCATTATCATCTGTCCAGTGGTTCTTGAGATATTTTGCTAACAGACAAGAGTTGACTCCAAACGATTAATAGCAACGTTTTAAAACAGGTGTGTCCAAACATTTTGTCACATGGGCCAAAATCATAAAGTCAGAAAGACTTGAGGGCCAAAAATATTTTTCCTTTACCTGCTCAACAAATTAAACAAATAAAGTAGTTAGATTTATTGCTGGAAATGGATGCGTAAAATGTTTTCCAGGTTTCCCTTATTGAAAGAAACTTTGCAATTTTCTATGTTTCAATTGGGGGAAAAAATAACCCAACTTAGTCAATTCTGATTAATAAAATCAGGATTTAGGTCACTCTCGTTGAAAATGCCTGCTGTATTCAGACGAATTTAATAAATTAATTAAAAGCAGATTGGAGTGCAGCAAAATCAGCTTTTGAGTAGAAGTCATTAGATAGATGTGGAAAAAGCTAAGAGTCTGGTTATTTAAAGACAAATAATTGGTATTGTTGCCAATATTTTTTATTATGTAAGATTTTTCTTTGTGATAAATTTGCCCTAATAATAAATAGAAAGTCTACATCAGACCACCTGTGTCCGGGGGGGGGGGGGGGGGGAAAATTTTGTAAAAAAATTAGTATAATTCTTGAACTGAAGTCAGGGGCCACACAAAATCAGTTCAGGGGCCACAAATGGTCCCCGGGCCATCAGTTTGCACTCAGAGTTGGTGCTGTTGGTCAATCCCAGCTACTACCACCCCAAACTGTAGGTCAAAGTATTTAAACTGACTGAGTCACGTGTGAATCTTTGAGTTCTGTTTCGGGGTGGATTCCAAACATTAACCAGGTGTTCATCCAGTGAGGCTCTAAACAAAGTGTTCAAACTTCTATTGTTTACAAATCCAAATCTGATCAATATAATCCTAATTTCACTGATCAGGAGTCAAACTCACCGCTGTCGGTCCGTCTTATAGGAGGACGTCAGCTCATCGAACAGCGCGCAGTTCATCTCCATCAGTGTCTTCAACACGTTGTAGACCAGAGCTACGATTGTCCTGACACACACACACACACACACACACACACACACACACACACACACACACACACACACACACACAC
>NW_013954321.1:0-3979 GCF_001266775.1 Austrofundulus limnaeus | reverse complement strand
GTTAGTTTAATCTGATTATTTAATCTGGTTAGTTTAATCTGATTATTTAATCTGGTTAGTTTAATCTGAGCATTTAATCTGGTTAGTTTAATCTGGTTAATATAATCTGATTATTTAATCTGGTTAGTTTGATCTGCTTATTTAATCTGGTTAGTTTGATCTGAGCATTTAATCTGGATACATTAATATGGTATTAATCTGGTTGGTTTAAATCTCATTATTTAATCTGGTTAGTTTGATCTGATTATTTAATCTGGTTATTTAATCTGGTTAATTTAACCTGGTTATTTAATCTGGTTAGTTTGATCTGCTTATTTAATCTGGTTAGTTTGATCTGAGCATTTAATCTGGATACATTAATATGGTATTAATCTGGTTGGTTTAAATCTCATTATTTAATCTGGTTAATTTAACCTGGTTTATTTAATCTGAGTATTTAATCTGGATACATTAATCTGATTAGTTTAATCTGAGTATTTAATCTGGTTAGTTTAATCTGAGTATTTAATCTGGTTAGCATAATCTGGCTACTTTAATCTGGTTATTTGTATCATATTATTTAATCTGGTTATTTTAATCTGGCTAGTTGCATCATATTTAATCTGGTTAATTTGATCTGATATTTAATCTGGTTACTTTAATTTGGTTAGTTAATCAGTTTAGTTTAATCTGATTATTTAATCTGGTTAGTTTGATCTGGTTATTTAATCTAGTTAGTTTAATCTGGTTAATTAATCTGATTAGTTTAATCTGGTTAATTAATCTGGTTAGTTTAATCTGAGCATTTAATCTGGTTAGATTAATCTGAGCATTTAATCTGGTTAGATTAATCTGAGCATTTAATCTGGTTAGATTAATCTGAGCATTTAATCTGGTTAGTTTGATCTGGCTAATATAATCTGATTATTTAATCTGGTTAGTTTAATCGGATTTAATCTGGTTAGTTTAATCTGAGCATTTAATCTGGTTATCTTAATCTGAGCATTTAATCTGGTTAGTTTGATCTGGCTAATTTAATCTGGTTAATTTGATCTGAGCATTTAATCTGGATACATTAATATGGTATTAATCTGGTTGGTTTAAATCTCATTATTTTATCTGGTTAGTTTAACCTGGTTAATTTAATCTGAGTATTTAATCTGGATACATTAATCTGGTTAGTTTAATCTGAGGATTTAATCTGGTTAGTATAATCTGAGTATTTAATCTGGTTGGTTTAAATCTCTATTTACTCTAGTTACTTTAATCTGGCTACTTTAATCTGGTTATTTGTATCATATTATTTAATCTGGTTATTTTAATCTGGTTAGTTTTATCAGATATTTAATCTGTTTAGTCAATCTGGTTAGTTTTAGTGAGTGAATATTTAAGTAGGTATTTCTTGTGGGAGTGGTTGGGGAAAGCTGTGATTGGTCAGATTGATATGTGGGCGTGGTCTGTGAGTGTAACAGGTAACAGGTACTTTATGAATTTTAATTTCAGTCATAACTGGAGACAGGAAGTTACTATCTGTCAATAATAATAAGTACATGTTTAAGTTTTTACCATTACTTCACCTCAATCTGACCAATCACATCTTACCCAAGCCACGCCCCTCCCTAAGACACTCCCACCTGGTGACATCAGAGACTAAAAGTTCAGCTGAGATAAAAACAGGTTTCAGATCTGAATGTAGGAGGCGGGCTGATTTTATTCAATTTTATTTTGTTTATTTTATATTTTGTTTTATTTGATTTGATTTAATTTTATTTAAATTTTATTTTATTTTATTTTATTTTATTCTCGGTTGCCTCTAAAGGTTCTGACCCGTTAGATGGGAGGAGAGCGGTGTTGATTTCCAGAACCTGTCTGCTGATCCGACCCAGATGTTCCACATGTTTGGACCGGGTCTGGACCAGAACCCACAGAAACAATTTACACCTGATGAAGATGATGAAGATGAGCAAAACCTCTGATGGAAACATGTGGCAGCATTTATCTGAGCCGGTCCAGAACCTTCTGTGCTGCAGTAAACCAGTGTGGGTCGCCCACCTGAACTAAGACTGTTCTTTCTGTTGATGCTGGCTGTGGTTGCCACGGTAACCGGACTGTTGTTGTTGTCGTTGTTGTTGTTTTGGCTGCTGCTTCAAACGTGTTTGTTTGTTTCACAAAGCTGCTGAGCCTCAGGAGCCCCTCGGAGCGGGGGGCTCCTGGCAGCGGGTCAGTGAACGCAGCAGAGACTCCTACAGAAGCCTTAAACTCTGGTTCTGAACACGACCCGCAAAAACCCAAACAAGCCATGTCTGTTAGGTTCCTGTCACCAGCAGAACCACAAGAATGTCTCCTCAGATCACAACCTGGACTGATCAGAACCTGGACCCATCTGAACCAGGACCCCTCAGAACCAGGACCCATCAGAACCTGGACCCATCAGAACCTGGACCCATCAGAACCTGGACCCATCAGAACCAGGACCTATCAGAACCAGTTCTTTATTCTGTCCCTGTTGCTGCTTGTTGCTCTGCATGAAGCTAACGGCTGAACGGGTCAGAACCTGAACCCCTCCAGAACCCTCTGGACCAGTACCGGTCCAGCCCCCTCAGTTCTAGGGTTTTGGGACAAAATAAAACTGATCTGGTTCTGAGGTGGTTCTGACCTCTTTTGGACCCGTTCAGTTGTAGACCAGCTGCTGGGTTCTGGATCAGGTTTCTGTTGGAGCCAGTTTGGTCCAAGCTCAGGTCTAGACCCTCTGGTCTACAGAGGACTTCCTGGTCCTTTCAGACAGCAGCTGTTGGCTGCAGTGCATTCTGGGTAAACATCTGTGTTCTGGTTCTGGTCCAGAAGGCCTCTGGTTCCTTCAGATGTGGGCTGAGAGACCAGGACCAGGTGAGGACCATGTAGGAAGTGGTCTCAACAGAGCTTTGGTCCAAAGGTAGCCCCTCGGTCTGGATGGACCTGGGTCCTGTGGGTGGTCCTGTATGGACCCTGGTCCTGTGGGTGGTCCTGTGTGGATCCGGGTCCTGTGGGTGGTCCTGTGTGGACCCGGGTCCTGTGGGTGGTCCTGTATGGACCCGGGTCCTGTGGGTGGTCCTGTGTGGACCCGGGTCCTGTGAGGAGCAGGTGGATCTGAAGTCTGAGGTAAAAAATGCTGAGTCACTTTTCCAGTTTTGCTTCGTCGTGTTTCAGAACCTTTCTGCAGGACTTCAGAAGTCTTCAGAACTTTGACCCAAGTCTTTGGACGACACTAACGTCTTTAACTGTGACTCACCTGGTGGGGGGGTGGAGTCTCTCTGAGGGACCCACCAGGTGTGTGGGGAGCAGGTGAGGCTTGCCTCCGCCTCCAGGTGGGTCTGATGTTCTGGAGCTTCTTGTCTGATGCTTGGTCCTCCTCCTGACAGGAAGTGAGCATGTTCCTGTAGCTGGGGGAGGGGCCTATACTACAGGGGGCGGGGCCTGCAGCACTAATGAGCTGAGCTGCTCCCATGATGCTTTGCAGCAGCGTGGCGTCAGACAGGAAGCTGCAGAACCTTCTGTGTACATACATGATAGAACCTGTTCCTCAGAGCCAGTGTGGCCCCGCCCCTCCTCAGCACTGAGTGGTTCTGAGGTTGATTGACATGAGTGGGCGGGGCCTGCTTTTATTTTTCTGGGACAGGTGTGAATGTTTAACCCGTTAGTTACTGGAAACGTTTAAAAGAAAATATTTTTATGGATTTTAGATGTAAATGTTTTCTACAGTTTGAGGCTCACACACCGGGTCGACCCGAATAAAAACATTCATCTGAACCCATGGTGGTAGGGTCTTTTTTTTACCTGTGCTCACCTGTGTTTACCTGTGATCACCTGTGTTTACCTGAGTTTACCTGTGTTTACCTGTGCTCACCTGTGTTTACCTGTGCTCACCTGTGTTTACCTGTGCTCACCTGTGTTTACCTGTGCTTACCTGTGCTCACCTGTGTTTACCTGTGCTCACCTGTGTTTACCTGTGCTCACCTGTGTT
>NW_013954320.1:35070-35414 GCF_001266775.1 Austrofundulus limnaeus | reverse complement strand
TTGGTGATATCATGGATTCTTCATTTATTTTAGTGAGATGTAGGAGTTAGCTTAGCTATAGATCATTATTAAATGAAAGTTTTTATTTTTAGAAAGAAAGGTATTATAGAAACTTATTAACTACAGAGAACCATCTGAAAACCATGAACTAAAATCTAAGTTTATAAGTCTGGACAATTATTCATAATTCGACAAAAAAAATGTCCGCAGCAGTTTTCCTCAGGATTAAAACTTAGTAAAAACTACCATTAAATTAGTCTGAATATCGGAAGATTTGCGGCAAATTTACAGATTTCTGACCTGAATTGAGCAGATAAAGAGGATTAATGAGGACACATGCTCTC
>NW_013954320.1:33687-34070 GCF_001266775.1 Austrofundulus limnaeus | reverse complement strand
GATATTTTGAATCCCCATTCATATGACCATCTTTCTATTTTATTAATTGCTCTTTTAATGTTTTCTATAACATGGGACACATTTCTTCCTCTCATCCAAATGGCCCCATCATCAGCATAAAGTGCTGATTTAATGCAATCGTTTAAATTAGAAAAAATATCATTTATCATAATGTTAAATAATACTGGGCTGATAGCACTTCCCTGTGGTGTTCCATTACTTACAATAAAATCTCTAGAATATTCCTCCCCAACCTTAACTCTTACTCTTCTATCGTTGAAGAAACTTGATATCCAATTATATACCCTCCCTACTATTCCCTTTTGTTCTAATTTAATGAGCAACCCTTCTCTCCACATTGAGTCTGTAAGAAAATGATATAC
>NW_013954320.1:30845-31176 GCF_001266775.1 Austrofundulus limnaeus | reverse complement strand
AGCTTCCCTTGCTTCTTTTTGCACTATGCAACCTCCATAAGCTGCACTATGCTCACCTCCACAGTTACAGCACTTCACTTTTGAGTCTTTTTCGCATTTTCCATACTCATGTGGACCACTGCATCGTGCACATCGTATTTTTCCTTTGCATTCTTTTGCAACATGCCCCATTCTTTGACATATGAAACACCTGAGAGGGTTTGGGAGATAAGTTCTTACTTTGAAGTTGACATATCCAATCTGAATAGATTCAGGCATTACATTTTCAAACTGTAATATTACATGGTGTCTTTCAGAATTCCATCTCTTTTATTTTTGATCCTTGTTGCTT
>NW_013954320.1:10506-29971 GCF_001266775.1 Austrofundulus limnaeus | reverse complement strand
ACTTTAATCAATTTAAAATGTGTCGATGGTACTCATCTGCATTGAGTCAGACTAACTTAGATGGTAAAATTTATTGAAAGATTATCCAATTTAGCTTATGTTACTCAGTTTTATTCCTCTAATGAAATTATAACATTCTAGTTGTCACAACTTTAGCTACTCCGTTCATTTGAAGAAACCGATTGCCTTAAACCAGGGGTGCCCAAACATTTTCCCTGAGAGGGCCAAAATTAAAATCAATCTGAGGGCTGCGGGCAAATACAGTAATGTAATACATGAAATGCAAATACTCATTAAGTAAAGTTGTTTTATTTTATGAATAAGCTAGCAGCCAGTTCAGTTGTCCACATTCTTTTCTTTTTTTTTCAGCCCACAGACACGGAGAAAATTCAACGTATGCTCAGGCAGCAAAGGCTCATGGAACTTTTCACAATTTAAAATTTGAGTATATGTGGTCATGTAAGGTGAAATCTAATCTAAAGGTCTCTTGTAGTTACTTGTATTTAATGTTTAATCTTAACATAATCCAAAGATAAAGTGAGTAACCTGAGTTAAGACTCTCTGACTTCAGCTCCTTGTGCGTATAGTTGAACCAATGGTTGAAAGGTGGAAATATAGTGTTTCTTTATAGGACAAGAGATTACAATCTAATAACCACGACAACTGCTGGTGGGCCAAATCAAATGGCTTGGTGGGCCAATTTTGGCCCGTGGGCCCCACTTTGAGCACCTCTGCCTTAAGCCGTTTAAGTTACCTCAACACACTAGAAACACAGACATAATCTGCATCTCTGCTGCTGCTAAGCTACACAGGCCTATAATCAAACCAGAATGTGTGATGTGACATTAGTGAACACAACTCAAAATGATCCARGAACCACAGATAAAAGTGTTTTTGTGTCTTTTTCAGAGGTGAAAACAGTGACAACACAATTGTAATAAAAGAAACAGGTTTTGATGTTAAGATGTCCTTACAGGAACTAGAAAACATTTTAGAGGAGAGGCTGAAAATGGAAATCAGCTTGTTTGAAAACCAYTGAGATTTAACTCAACTGCATGTAGTGCTGCAGCTTTAACTCAGCAATAAAGTTTTACTCAAAACTGAAGCTTGTTTTATGTTGTCCGGACATATTGTGTTTATATAACTTAATAAATCATGATATGATTAATTTTTCTGTCTTAAAGCTTTGGGGTTGGTAATTTTATGAAACAAAGTATTACTTCTTGTGAGAACCGTTTCAGCTGTTTAGCTGTAATGTAGAATAACTAGTTTGTTGATATGGTGAAGCTCACATTCGTTTAGTATTTTTATGCTGTGCTTGAAAATTTTACACTTTTTTTAAATAAGAATTTTTAACACCAGAATCTTTCCTAAAACAAGTATTTTAGTTTTCTACCTGCATCCTCCTGAATCATCCATCCCATCTTCTTCACCTGCRTTTCTGCTCTGCAGAGCTGTTTTTTCCCTTCCACAAATACCTGGATAAAAGTAGCTTCAAAGTTCTGTTCTCAAACCTGATTGCTTCTATTGTGCTTTAAGGGTTGAGTCCATCAGTGAGTCAAAGAAATCCTGAACATATCAAGTTATACTTAACTTTTCACAGATTAGGGACTACAAGGGGACTCGTAACATCTTCTGAAAAAACAAAATCAGTTTCTAACTTGAACCAGAGAACAGCAGCAGACTGCATGACTCCCATCCTGACAAAAAAAAAAATGTTAACAATAAAAAAAAACTGCTGAGGGGATTACAAACATCACAAGAGCGACACCTAGTGAGCCTGATCTGCAGTAGCTGGTTATCATAAGACTGCACTGAACATTCAACACTAAAGGTTAACTTCTGCAAAAGTCACACAACAAAAATCACTTCAACAGTGGAAGAACGACGAGTCTTGTTGGTTCACTTGAATTTATTCATGTAAAAACAGAAGAAAGTGTTAGTTCTTGAATAAGCACTAAAATGTCCAGAAACGTTTGCGTGCTGCCAAAGCTGAAACCCAGTTCCTAAAAGCAGCTGATTCAGCATTCACACAACCACGTCTGAAAATGCATCTTTATGATAAGTTTAATACAAAACTCTTCAAAATAAATGTGACTACGTACTAAATCACAGAAAACACAAAAACATGGATCATTCAGGATGAACTCAAGTGTTTATTTTTGTTACACTGACCAAAACACAGACAAAATAAAAACGTATAATAAATCCATTAACTGTTCTGTCAGAGAAAAGGTTGAATACCAGATAATATTTCTAAAATGATAAAAAGTCACAATGTAGTCTTCATCCATAAATAAGTTCAGGCTTTTACACGTCTTCACAAAGAAATAACCGAGYATTTTAACTCTCTTCCTATAAAGTTAGATTTACAGTTGAATTCTTCCTGCAAAAAATCAACGTGTTTCATCACCTAAAAGACGCTCGCTGAGAATAAAGAGTTTACGAGCCACATTCATCAGGTAAATCCTGCATCGAGACGTAGTTCTGGAGTTCTAGCATGGATTGTCGAAGCACTGGTGGTTCTTCAGCAGCTCCACGTCACAGAAGCCCCGCCCACAGTTGGAGCACTGCAGCGTGGCCTTGTCGACGCTGTGGATGAGCTGGTGTCTCTTCAGGTACTCCACGCGGCTGAAGCGCTTGCCGCAGGCGTCGCACCCGTACGGGCGCTCCCCCGTGTGGATCCGCTGGTGACGCTCCAGGTTGCCGAGGCGGCTGAAGCAGCGTCCGCACTGCGGGCAGCGGTGCGGCCTCTCGCCCGTGTGCACCAGGTGGTGGCGCTCCAGCGAGCGTGAGTGCGTGAAGCGCTTCCCGCAGATCTCGCAGCAGTGGGGTCTCTCGGCGGCGCAGGCGCACTCGTGGTTCTTCAGGGCCCAGGGGTGGCTGAAGGTGTTCCCGCAGTGGGCGCAGGGGAACAGGCTGTCCTCCGACTCGCCGCCCTGCATGTGGGCGCCGCCCAGCGGGCAGGGGTGRTCGTCCAGCTCGGCGTCTGAGGTGAAGCCTCCTCCGCACTGAGGGCAGAAGTGGAGCAGGTCGGCCCCCCCCTCCTCTTCTCCCCCGCTCTCACAGACGCTCCCAGGAGCCGACAGGCGGGGCAGGTGCTCGGACTCTGCCTGCTCCACGGCGCCATCTCCTGGCTTCACTGCAGCTGACTCCTCCTCCCTCAGCTTCTTGGACCAGCCCATCCTCAGCTCCACCACTCCAGCTCCTCCAGGCCTCGCAGCATCCTTCACCCTGCCCTGGCCCATCTCCTCCTCCCTCTGCAGAGTCGGGGGCTGGGGGTCCAGCTCCTCTTCCTGCTCCAWTCCATCCAGACCAATGTACTTTGGAGCCAGGCCGACCTCGCTCCCTCGTCCCACCTCTGACTCACGCTGCGTAGCCGTCCTGGGTCCCTCCTCACAGTCTCGCTCAGGTTTTAGAGCCGATTCCAGACCCCGCAGCTCATCCACTGCCATGGCCTCYTCTGGTGTTTCTGCATGACCCATAACCCAGTCCTTCTCACCTCTCTGACTGGGGTGAAGGGCCGGGGGACAACCTGACAAGTCTGGAAATGGAGAAGGAGAGTTTGTGTGAGCAATCACTACTTGTGTCCGAACTTTTTTTTCCTCCCCCTAACCCTCCTTCAGTCAGGAGTCCTGACATTATTACCGTCACTCTGGGATTTGGAACCAACGTGGAAGTTCTGGATGGGTGGATTCATCTTCAGAGCCTCCTTAATTAGCCGCAGAGAAGCTGGCTGATAGCCCTCAGCTTGAGAAAACTGCACACAAAAACAGAGCAAACAACTGAGTCCAAGATGATATCAGAAAACAAAAACAAGTTTCCTCRCATCAAACAACTCAAACATAAAAATCTGATCCAGTTTTAGTGAAGTAATTTACATCATGTAACTTTGAATCTGTTACTCTGTAGACCTCACATTTTGCAACGAGGCCAGAATAAAAAAATGCCCTGTTAAGCTGTGACACAAAGGTTACACAATCTAGCTTGAGTCACTTCAACGTTTTTGAGTCTTGAGCTCATTTTAGACGGCAAAAATTGCTTCTAGTTGCTTCATTTTTGGTTCCCTCATTGCAAATTGAGCTTCACAACCCCCCACCCCACAGAAAAAGCAAACAAACAAACAACTAAACTGATTATTGTCTACTGAATTAGTACTGACAGCTCACGTCTTTCACAAAACRCAATTTTAGAAGAAATCAGAATGTTCCTTTAACATCTTCACTCAGTGGTTCTCAGTAACATCGGTTTTAACTCAAKGTCTTGTGCACCACTTCAAGCATTTGGCAAGTGTCTAAAAGGAGTTCTACCAAACKTTATGACTGCTTTTATTTCCCTAATTTCACTTTTTAAACCAACTCTGAGGGATTTTAAATGGRAGTACAAGTACCTCCCTGTGTTACATGTACAGCAGCATAGATGCATGTGTGTGTGTGTGGAGTGGTATTCCCTACGTTGTGCGACAGGTTTTTTTTGGATTATACACCTACTTGTGGGGACCTAATGTTACTTATGGGACCTGACTGGTACTTATATGAACCTGAGTCTGAACTGGCGTTGGTGGGTCGTGGGTTAAGTTTAGGACTAAGTTGTGAATTGAGTTTAGGTTAGTTTTAGGGTCACTGTGAGGTTACATTTAGGGTTAGGGTTAGTGGAAGTCAATGCCAGGTCCCCGTAAAGATAGTCAAATGGTCTGTGTGTGTGTTTTTTTATTTTTATTTTTTTAAATTTATTTTTTTAGGGGGGTGGGGGTGCGCACTGTTGAATCGCAGAAAAACATGTCAGAGGCTCGACTACCAGCTGCAGCCGTTCTGTATGGAGTTTGTATGTTGAAGATGAATTTAATTTTGTTTTTTTATTGTATTTTGTATGATTTGAGAATGTCTAAGTTCCAGTGCAAAAACCCTGATTTATTTTGGTGGTTGGGAGGCGATATTTTGAGTTTGGTCAAATGTAAAGAGAGGACACAGGTGGTTAGAGAAACAGCATTGTGTCCTGTGTTGACATTAATATGTTGTACTGATTAATGTTTTGCTAATATTGATAGTGTCYTATAAGCTTGCATGGGCTGGGCATGACACTTCTACCTGGGTTCTTCTCACAGTCTAAAAACATACATGTTTCTTTAAATGGTCAGTGAGTGAGTGTTTGTGCAAAAACACTTCTGTCTTATTTGTCTCTATATGGCCCTGGGAGGGTCCTGGATCTGTCCAGGATGACCCGCTTTTCAGACACCAGTTTTAAGTAAAAGAGTTATGAAAATTAACTGAGATTCAAATGTGCAAACTTATGTGGTTTAATGTGCCGCGTCTTTTCACGTCCCCTAGAGGTATTTRCACCAAAATGCTTGCGATCTGTTCTGAACTCAACAAGTTCCTATTGGCTTAAATCAACATCCTTCCCTCCATCCTCGACTCCTCTGCAGTGATTTAACGGCTGAAAAATTAAACTCTCGCCGTCTTTCTGTAAAACCTCRCCGTTTCTGTCAACAGCTTTTCCCGTGAAGCTGATAAGCAGCGCAGAGATGCTGTGCCACTTTCTCCTCCTACACCTCCTCGGAGAAAACCTGTCTCCCTCACCTCCTCTTTGATGTTGGCCGTCTCCTCCCCCTCACCGCTGAGGCTGCCCTCCCCGTCCTCGTCATCTACCATCCCTCCCTCCTCCTCCTCCTCCTCCTCCTCCTCCTCGTCTTCTTCTTCTTCTTCTTCTTCCCGGGGGAACTGGATGATGTAGGCCTCTTTCCCCCCTCTTCCTCCTGCTCCCAAGCCCAGAGCTCCTCCGCTGCCACCGCCTCCTCCTCCTCCCCCACCACCACCGACGCCTTCTCCTTCTTCCCACACACCTCCGGGCCAGCCTTTGCCATGGGCTGCCGCTGGGCTCTTTTTCGACTTGCCTCCTGAAGAGAAGGGAYGGCGGTGAAGGATGGTGGGAGGGAGGAGGAGAGACAGAGGGCACGGGGAGACAGCAGATGAAATATGAGGGGGAGAGAGATGAGTGGGAGGAGATGATTGCGAGGCAAGGAGTGAAGGATGAAGGAGAGAAGAGGGTGGGGAGGTGGGAGATGAGGAGATTGGAGAGGATTAGAGGGGTGAAGGAGAGAAGAAATCAAGCAGAGGAGGGAGCACCGCGAACGAGTGAGGAGAGGGGGCGTAGAAGGACACAAGAGGAGAGAGGGAAGGAGAAACATGTGACCGATATGAGAGAGGAGACGAGGACGTGAAGTTGATGAGGAAGAGGGAGGACATGTTGAAGGAGAGCAAACGAGGGCAGGATGAAGAATTGGGGAAAAAGCGGGGAGAAGTTGAATTAAAGAGTGTGCAATTATGGAGAGAGAGAGAGAGAGAGAAGCAGGAGACGAAAGGAGGCGGGGGAGTGTGTGTGTGTGCAACGTGATGAAGGAGAGAACAGAACAGGAAGAGGAGGTGGGGGCAGGGAGAAGAGGAAAGGAGGAGAGAGCGTGAAGGAGAAGCGAGAGAGAGAGGAGCAGGAAGGGGAGGAGGGAGTTGATAAGTGACAGAAGGAGGTGGGGGAGGGAGAGGAGTTAGGCAGGAAGGGAGCACAAGCARAGAAGAGTGGGAGGGACAGAATGCAGTGGAAAGAGAAGGAGAGGGGGAGGTGAAGGACAGAGGGAGAGATCATGAGGAGGAGGCGGAGGAGGAAGGGAGAGATCAGCTCTTGCCAGATGGTTTCCAACAAAACAAGTGTGTCAGTGACTGCACACAGAAAACCTTTTCTCTTCAGAACAGCACACAGACATGAGTGGATAAGGCGGTATTTAAGTTACACCTTAAACTCCACCTGATAAAAAAAAAAACACTCACGAGCCAAGTCAACTTTTCTCCTCTGCCGGCCCGCAGCTCCCTCCTCCAGCCCGGCGCTGCGGCGGTTGGCCGCCCAGCCCAGCCCGTACTTGCGCTCGGTCCTCAGCTTGCCCTCCGTGAGCTTCAGGCGCAGTTTGAGCGCCTCGTTCTCCTTCCTGTTGAGGGACAGCTCCACCAGGTAGTCGCTGACGGTCTCCTGGAAGAGTTTGGTGATCTCGCAGACCGAAGCGCGGATCAGACTGTCCATGACCGCCGTCAGATGCGTCTCAAAAGCGCTCACCGACTCCTCCATCATCCTCCCGCCTTGCAGGCTCGGACAGCTGCGGATCTGATGGACACTGGATGATAATTAACCGTGCACGGGCAGAATTTATATAACATTTTAACCCAGCTCTAATACCGGGCTTGATATGCAATGTACAAAAATATAAATTAATATCCGTTATTAGTGTGTTAGCTTGCTACTATTTTGTAAAGAATTTGTAGCATTAATTGCAATACAACACTTTCTTAATCACAATCACGGCCATAATGCAGTTTAACACACACACAATTCTTCGTCAGCTTGTTGGTAAACTTGTAGCGCTGATCGACATGTAAAAATCGTTCTCCGTAACGCTGAAAAGWGCTAGCCGCCTTGCTAATTTAGCTCCGTATACGCACCTTTTTCACAGATTCTTTCCAGAGGAGTAACTTTCTCGGTGCAGACCGAAGACACACGASTTGATTTAACTGATTTCGGAGGAGCTTTACGTCATGTAAGCGCTGGGAAAGAGGCGACAAAAGGAAAGCGTCGAGCAACTTCAGCCCTTTCTCTCCCTGCCTCCTGCTGCCGATGTTTTCCTCCCTCGACTCCTTTCCTTCGCTGCTGCTGCTGGGAGTGAACTGCGCATGCTCCGTACCGTAATACCCTAATAGGACGCGCATCCGCACGCTGAAAAAAAAGGGGCCTCTATTTCAACGCTTCAACAAATGATGTAACTTCTTACCATACTGTAACGTGACTGTACCGTTATAAAACYTAATACAATAAATCAGTGGTTCCCAAACTTTTTAATCTTCTGACCCACAAAATATTCATGGCAAAAACTTGTGACCCCAAATATTACTGGTCTGAGTACATGAACTTCGTTAATAACCCTTAAAACACAGGCTTTTTGACAATCTAAACAGCTTGTACACAAATATAAATACTTATTTATARTTATTTTGTGTTTTTGTAATAATTATATGGAAAATATTACATCAGCAKTTATTTTATTACCCTTTAAATTGATTRCTGGAGATTATCCAAGGTGCTTCATGACCCATAATTGGGTCCCAAGCCCAACTTTGGGAACCAAAGTCCAGTGGTTCCCAAAACTTTCAGCTTTTGACCCACAAAATAACAGTAGCAGAGACGTGTGTCCCCAGCTATTTTTGGATGATAAACATTTGTATCAGGTCAACTAAACATGGGCACAGTAACAATATTTTTGTACTACATTTATCCATTTTAAATATACTAAACTCACTCCTTTGTAACAACTAAGGCAAAAAACGTAATTAATTCAGAAAATCTTGTCAGGACCCCACCTTGATGTTTCAGGACCCCACTTTGGGTCCCGACCCCAACTTTGGGAAACACTGCAATCAATGATCAAATATGAAAAGCAAATTAAGGGTTTTGGATTGTTCCTGTTGATTTTGTGTGTCTAGTTTTCCTGATTATTCATGTGGTTTTTAATGTCCAAGTATTGTTTTAGCAACGAGATGGTAAAAAAAGGTAATTTGTAAACACAATAAAACCCATATATTGTAAATGTTTACTCATGTAAATGTGATGACAGTGATATAACTCCTAAAGCTTGACACTGAAAAGTTGTTTCTGCCTTCATASAAGTTGTCAAAAGGGTAATATTAAAAACGATAGCACAGGTAGTATTCTGTAATGTACATAAATAATAATTTAAAAGCATTTTGTCTTTGCTACTCTGATTTTTCCCTTGGAAGGATTGTATTTCATTCGGAGGGATTATATTTTAAAGATTACACCTCGTGTAGTCATTTAATCTGTGAGAAAATACAAGTAAATTGCCATATTTCTTATGAAAACTGTTCGTGGCACATTTTCTTACGATGAATTGGATTCCGGATGACTTTTTCTTTCATAAAACCGTTTAGATGGCAGCCAATGTAGATCGATGATGGCAGCTCATTTGACGACAGATTTACCAATACACAGATTTACCACGTGTTCTCCATGACGGCAGGTGGCGCTGTGAGCAACTTGTTTAAGCTACGAGAGAGGAAGTGGAGTTCCTCCTCGCGCGTCTTTTCTGTCGCCTGTGAGCAGAGCGAGAGCGTCCGCATAGCTTCAGCAGGATCGATAAATTAGCAATAATCATGCCGATGTTCGTGGTGAACACCAACGTGGCTAAAAGCGACGTGCCTGCGGCTCTGCTGTCGGAGGCCACGGAGGAGCTAGCCAAAGCTATGGGCAAACCTGCGCAGGTAGGCCGTGGAGCYAACATTCTTCACGTGCATCACTGAGCGCAACTATCGGTATCTCCTACTGATGTTTACGTAAACAAAAAAGTGCGAAACTAATGTTCTGAACTTAGTGATTATAAATAACAAGGCAGCATTAAAATCTACATACTTTTCTATTTGAAAACTTGGAAATAAACAGGAATTTTGTGCCCAACAACAAACAGGAAACGCCTGGCCTTAGTTATGCAAATAGTACATTTTGCGGCGTTTTTCATAGGAAAGAAGAAGCAGAGGACAAATACAGTAACACAGAGAAGGATAAAAATACAAGTAATAGAAAATAGCGTTAAAAACATAATGAAAAATGTAAATAAAAAAAACCCACAGCTTCAAAATGATCTGTTGCTTAAAAAAATATAAAGTTGAGGTGTCCAGAGTATTTTGGACATAATTTGTAGCACTTGGGATGATTTCATTATAAAAAGTTACAAAAGAGTTTTTGATTTAAATAAACAATTTAATAAAACATCTGCACCTTTTTATATTGGAACTGACTGTCTGGACCTCTCAGTTTAGTCTAAATTGTTTTTATATATTTTTTTATACCAGTACATTGCTGTGCACATCAACCCAGACCAAATGATGATGTTTGGAGGGAAGGGAGACCCCTGCGCGCTCTGCTCTCTTCACAGCATCGGCAAAATCAGCGGGGCTCACAACAAGCAATACTCTAAACTCCTGTGTGGACTGCTAAACAAACACCTGGGTGTCTCTCCTGACAGGTAACAATATAGGCATGTTTCAGTCATTTGGCTTGATTGTGTAGCTGAGACACTTCTGTGCCTCTGTTCATGTTAGCTCCTGTTAACCTGTTTCTCTTGGTGTCTGTTTCAGGATTTATATAAACTTTGTGGACATGGATGCAGCCAATGTGGCCTGGAACAATGGAACGTTTGCCTGAGAAGGAGACCAAAGCTCTAGAAAACAGGGGGAATAAAGTCATTCCAGTTTCCTGCTTATACAAGCATACTTTAAACCAATGGGTCCCAAACTTGTCAGCTTTTGACCTCTAAAATGGCAGAGATCTGTGACCCCAACTATTTTTTTTGGTTAATGAACATTGGTATCAGAAAAATATTTGTTATGCTACTTTAATTTAATTACACTAACCACACTCACTTGTAAAAACTAAGGCAAAAATTGTTGTTAGAAATCATTTTTAAAATTTGTAATTCTGAAAATCTTTTCAAGGCCCCACATTGATGTTTCAGGACCCCACTATGGGTCCCAACCCCAACTTTGGGAACCACTGATTTAAACTGATAAAATGATGATGAAAACCGTTTAATAATCCAAGTCAAAATACTGTTATTTGACCTTTTTGCTTTGCACTGATCCTTTTTTTTCTTTTATTTAATGAATAAATTAAACCCTGAATATCATAAACAAATGTTTTATTTGGTTGACTAGAGTAAACACTGCACTTACAGACTGATTATCTACTTTTAATCAAACCCAAGGCGTTTTTACTGCAGATTTTTAAAAAGCCTGTAAAAGTTTATAACAAAATAGTCTTGCTAATAGTATGAAAACTTCTGTTGGAGAGTGCTTTAGTCTGAAATATTATTTGACAGACCTATAAACACCTGTATGTTAAAATTACCCAGCGTATTTACTGTAGTGTTCTTAAGCAAATGGATGTAGCCACTTTTAAAACACGTACATTTACACCTAACCTAACTGAAGCAAGGATTTAACGTTTTATTTTCTTTGTATGAATGGCAGTTTTATTATGTAATTTCATAGCTGATATGATAAATGGTCTAATCAGCAAAACTATTGTTCAATTTTGTAAAAAGGCAATCTCGTTATTTGTTTTAATAGCAAAAGTACTGCGCTGGTTATTGTACAAAACACGGACCTGTTGCTTGGTCTGGTTCTGCCTTGAGTGACATGAAACTCATCCAATCGCAATGGAGCATGTTCGTACGTGATGTCTGTGATGCATGGTGGGAAAGCAGATCAGATAAGGCGCTGATAAAAAGAAATAGTTTCCTGCTATTATATTAGCTTTAAAATGGTTGATTGCTAATAATATCAGGAAAATAAATAGAGCTATAGTTGCATCAGATAGTCTAGCTGCATTATTAAATTTAGAATCTGGTCAATCTTGTAGATTAGATTTATCGTTTAATATAAATCACTTATTGGTCCAGATACATACCGGTAATAAAAACTGTTCTGTTCGATTTATCTGGATACCTGCTCATGTAGGAATAAAGGGAAATGAAGAAGTAGATTTATTAGCTAAACAAGCCCTGAAACTAGATTTTATTAACTTAAATATTCCTCTGAGCAAAGGAGAGGGAAAGTCTAACCCAAACAAAATCAAAAATGTGTGGCAGGAACAATGGGATGATTATGATAATGGCAGGCATTTATATAATATTCAAAAGACTGGGGGGCAGTAGAAGCAGGAGGGAAGAAGTGATTATATCGCGCCTTAGAATTGGTCATACAGGCCTTAATGGTTCTCTTCTTCGAGTAGGAAAACATGAAACGGACTTGTGATTTTTGAAATCAGATTGACACGGTGGAACATGTTGGAATGCGTCAAATATTCGGAGGACCATCCATCCATCCATTTTCTTCCGCCTATCCGGGGTCGGGTCACGGGGGCAGCAGCTTCAGAAGGGAGGCCCGGACCTCCCTCTCCCCAGCCACTTCTTCCAGCTCCTCCGGGGGAACTCCAAGGTGTTCCCAGGCCAGCCGAGAGACATAGTCCCTCCAGCGTGTCCTGGGTCTTCCTCGGGGCCTCCTCCCGGTGGGACGTGCCCGGAATACCTCACCAGGGAGGCGTCCAGAAGGCATCCTTACCAGATGCCCGAGCCACCTCAACTGGCTCCTCTCGACYTGGAGGAGCAGCGGCTCTACTCCGAGTCCCTCCCGGATGACCGAGCTTCGGAGGAGCATCGACATTTAAAGTTAGTTTTAAACGGAGAGAAAAAAAATCATTTTCTTTAATATTTTCGTTGAATCTAAATCAGTAAGAAATCAATTAATTCGATTTTTAAAAAGAACTAGGTTATTTAATCGTATTTAAAATATGCATAAGTATGCATGTGAGCATAAATATACTTTAGGATTTGTATGAAGCACACTCACACAGCATTGATGTGTGTAAATTAAGTTCCCTCCATCATTGATATCCACACTCCAGTACGGTAGGTGGCGYTAAATACACCTGAAGTTGGTTTGCCATCCGCCAATAAAATTTATAAAAGAAGAAGAAGAAATACAGTTTCCTTTATTTTGCCGCGTATTTTTGTGTACTTGTACWGCAACCTCGTTACTTCTGAGAGAATTATAACACCAGGCTTCACGCAGCTGGCGTCCAGGTTAGGTTTTTTTGTTTGACTGTTCTCTGGTTTGTTTATGCATCCGAAATGTCTTCGCTCAGCCTCAGGATCATGTTGCTTTTGGTCACCGCTTTGCTAGCAGAGTGACAACAGGTAGGGATAGAAGAGAACAGTAATGTCTTTAACGAGTTCAGCGTTGTAAACACATTAAATCGGTGCGATTTATTGAAGATGAGAGCACGATGAGACGGGTATGTAAAAAAAAAAAAAAAAAAAACGCTATTGCACGGTGTCGTCTTTCCTCCTGGCTTGTGGCGCATGAGTGAAAATGGCGGACTAGCTCTCGTGATCCGCTAATGTCCGGTAGTTAAAAGTTAAAACGGCAGCTGCGTTTATCGTTAATGATGAATATCTTGATGTGAGAGGCGACTTTCGGGGCTTCAGGACGCTGAGGCAGAGCGGCTGTCGAACCAAAGTCAGCTGTCGGGTAACGGATAGTTTGCGTTAGCATCAATGCTACCACGTTTCAGCTATGCTAGTGTTAAAAATGTAGATTACCGATAGCTGTTTTTTTTGTCCGTAATAAAAAAACAAGTAAGTTTTAGGTTTGAATTGTTTTCCCACATAGGTTTTTGTTCGTTTAGTTTACCAAATCAACTCAGTAATTTGATAGTAACTTTAATCAAAATGTAACTTTTTACCTTTGCAGTAAAATGTTGCTTCACATAGTAAAACACGTAGTCGTATCACTGTTATGCAAATACATTTTATTAGTGTATAATTAGGGGAAACAGTTCCTTCAGCAATGAAAAAAAAATACATTTACATCCTATCCAAGTGTTTGTTTTAGCCATGGATACTATGCCAAAGACAGGCCCAGCTTATAAGTGTTAAGCATGATGATTATTATAAGTGTTAAGCAGAGAGATTGTAGGATTAAGACTTCTTTTTTCGTGGAGAGCTACAGATGTCTGCAGCTTTTAGCATTTTAGGACTCTAGAGTTACAAGTTTTTGCAGCGCCAGATAACAGAAGCAATAAAAAMGTGTGTGATCTTGCATGTGGGTGTAATCTGAACCCAATCCTGGTCTTCAGCCATCACTATCCTGAATGTTTTGTTTGTTTTATTAAACATGCCTTCAAGTCCTGCAGAAGCCTAATGAATCACTCATCATTCATTTAATCAGATGTGTCAAAGCAGAGAAACATTTCAAATTCATGTCTGACTTTTAATCAAACATGACACGTTTTATTCAGTTTAGATTAATCAAGGACAAAAATACTCCTTTAACTAAGGGGAAAAGAAGTAAACTTTGAGATGTTCATCTGCACACACTTCATTTGAATGAATGTATTGATCAAGAAGTTCATAGTTTTAGCGTTGCATTATATTTTTGTGTATTCTCATTCGCATCTGTATTGAACTTCATTGAATACTTCAGCTTATGTATATTGTGTATTATTTGTATTTGCATTGGATTATAATTTTTTTGTAATTATTTTTGTCTTTGTGTTTAGGGGGACAGCGACATCTTCTGCACAAGACACGTCATTATCCAAAAGCATCTAAAAGTTGCTTCCAGACAGCTTCCATCATGTCTGAGTTCGTTCTGAGAAGGGTCAGGGTCCAGCTGACCACGACGATGGACATGGTTTTAAGGACCACTCTTTGTGAAATAATGAAAGTTTTCGAAAACGCTCTACATGATCATAAGATGGAGGTGGCACAGAAAGGAGAAGAAATTGCTCATCTCAAGACAAAGCTGCAGAGAGCTGAGATAAAGCTTAAAGACCTTGAGTATGGGAAGTCCAAAGGCGCAAAGGCCAAACAACCTTCCAAAAAGCCCAAAGTCCCAGATGAAAAGTCTTTATCGCTTCCTGAAGTTGAATTTGGAGGTGCTTTTTTTTTACTTTAAGTAACATGTCTTTTCATATTTTTAATTTGATTTATTCCTGGTTTGTAAAAGTAAACAAAAAGCAGCCACTTTAAAGAGGGTGTCTTGCATAAAGACTCAGTAATTTTAATTAAAGCTTATTTGGTTATGAATGAAGGGTTTATTAAATTAAATACAAACATATTCTCTCAACAAGTTACTATTCACATAGAAAACACTTTAAAAAAGTTTAAACCAAAATTTTGAATAATTTTCAGAGATTAACTTCCTGTGTTTTGGTTTGAGCAGTGCCTGATGACTGGTGTGCTCCCCTTGGCTACGAGACAGCGACAACACAAACGGACATGTGTCCAAGCGTGAGGCTGCGCAAGTTGTCCATTCCTCTGTGGCAAGTTCCCATCAAGAAAGAGGTGCGTAGATTTATGGAGAAACCTTTGCAAAGGTTTATTTGGATTTGATAAAGAACAATTATTTGATGAATATAATAGGCTTTTTAATGCAGCACGATGGCTCAGTGGTTAGTACTGGTGCCTCACAGCAACAAGGTCCTGGGTTTGATACATGGTTTGGACCCGGGGTCCTTCTGGTTTCAGACCAAAAAACATACAATAGGTTGCCTTCAGGCCCAGGCTTCCCTTGCAAAAGAGATCTCTGATTTCAGTGGGATTTGCCTGGTTAAATAAAGGTTAATAAATAAATAAGAAATTTAATTTAGTGATGAATTAAGAGTTTAAAAACAATAAAACTGGACTTTTTTTCTGTTAATTAAAACAATTTTGCTTCCAAGCAGAGTTTTTTATATTTTTGTTCAACCTCACAGCTGAAGTTGGAATTTTATCAATTTAGGAACAGGAATAGAGTAAAATAAAATTTACAGATAAATTAATACAAATGGTGGTTGCCGGTAGTCTCTTGCTAAAGAGACTACCGGCCATTTATATCTTTTGTACCTTGGACAGGTTAATGAGCCCTAAAAAAAATCTGGAGCTAGGACTGAATAAAAGTAGAAATAAGAATTAAATGGTTAAATATACAGTATCTTAGTGAACAAAGTGAGATGTTGAAGTTCATGTTAGAATCAGGTATGGATTCTGCTTCATCTGAAGACCCTAACCAAGTAACTGGGAGGGCTTTAAAATGTCAAGACACTTGATTTCTATCTTCATGGCTCAAAATCTTCTGTTATGAAATAGTTCTTATTCTCATCTAGATTAAATGTGATCTAATATCTAATAACATATTTTACCTGCAAAACACAGTTTAATTCAAAATTGTGTTTGTGTTGGTTTGATTGTTTTACGTGTTGGTCTTAAAAAAGAAGAGGGAAAAAGCCAATAGTTGTTTAAAAAAATGCATATACAGTGAACCCCGCAAAGTTGCAGTTCAGTGTTTGCAGCCTCAGTTTTTCACTGAATTTTCCTTATAATGTAATTAACAATTGTTTGCAGAAACCCCTGCAATTTTACCAAAACCATAAGTATCTTCTTCAGTTACTCATGGCTTGATTCAGGGCAGTATATGATTTTTCATGCACTATTTGCCAATAATTAAGTACACTATAATTTACTCATTTTGAAGCATAAACGTTAACGTAAATTCAGTCAAATGTCCATATATAAAACAGATGCACACCCTGTCCCCTCTGTCAGGTGCAGCCCAGTATTTCCATACAACAGTTAAGTGTACCACGTGTAGCTGTGGACTCTATCTCTGAATGCTCTCGCTTTTTTCGTTTTGTTCTACACGAAGTCGCCGCCCAAACGCCCTTCACCTTCTAAGACTTCTCGCAGAAAACGTAAGCGCCAGAAGAAGTTTAGGACACTCAAGGAGAAGGTTGATCTGCTGGATTTGCTTCAGAAACTAAAACGTACAGCGGTGCCTTGAGTTACAAGTTTAATCCGTTCTGAGATGGAGCTCTTAACTCAAATTACTTGTATGTCAAATCAGTGTTCCCCATAGAAATAAATTGAAATGCTCAATCGGTTCCGGACCCCCAAAAAACACAACTATTTTTTGTTACATGTTTTTTTTATCAGTAAACTCGTTATGAATAACAAACTGAATAAAAATACATAACAGAATGTATTTTCTGCAATGAACTACAGTAGTTTTAAGTACACTGCAAAAGGTACAGCTTCAATATGGTGAAGATCTTAGCTTACTTTTCTAGCATCACACTTTATGTAGTTTCATGAACTTGCTGTTGTAACCAAGGTCATCAGAAGACTTGGGAATAATAACGTCCGGCAGATGATATTAGTCACCGTTATTATACATTTATATGAAGACACCGTCAATGTCTGACTGTCGGACGTCTTCAGTTGTCATTTCTGCTTCTCTTAAAGAACTCCTGGTTACATTTCAAAATAAAAGCAACATCAGTCGGTAGAAGATTTTATTTTAGATATTTACAAATGGGGAGAACTAAATGTTTGATTTTAGTGATACGTTGCAGTTTGATTAAAAAAAACAATCATTTTTGTCTGCTAAAGTCAAAAGTGCAAGAAAAACAAAAGAGAAGAACCAACCTTTTCACAAAACAGTAAATACAACTAGTAAATCTGTGTTTACTTTTGAGAAACGGCTACTTTAAGTCTGCAGAGAATTCTCTCATTTTGTGGGCTGAAGTCAAAATTTCAAGATCCTTTTCAGAGTAATTAACCCCATCCAAATGTCTTTGAATCAGCCAGAATCACAAAGCCCAGAGCAGGGTACATTTTCCAGTATGATATGAAACTTTTTTCCGTAATCATACATTTTACCTGATTTAATGCAGCCTTTCTCAGGGTAGAGTCATGGATTGGTTTGATTACTTTTCTTTTCTCTTTCTTTTTAAATTTCATTATATATATTTGTTTGTTTAATCTATACTGCTGAAATTAAGCATTGTGCTGTGTCCCTGTTTATTCAATAAAAGCCACCAAAAGCATTTTAAGAGATCGTGGACATTCAATTATTGTTTCATGATAATGCCAAAAGTTAATCATTGGTAATAAAAATGTAAGGTGCTTGATTCATAAAATGTGGAGGTTTAAATAGGTTGCCTTAGCCAAACAGAAACAATTGTTACAGAAACAATACCCTAGAGGCTTACTCCAAGCCGCTGAAGGTTTAAATTAGTCCTTAAAAAGCGCACATTGTCGTTCTGAGAGAAAGCTGCAGGAACTGGTGGAATCTACTGTAAGGGTTACACAGTAGGATTGAGGCAGAGGGGTAAGACGCTCATATGAACGCAGTTGTGTTTAGCCTAATCTGTCTCTAAAATCAGCTTAAACAGATCTTGCAGAAGCTGCTGAGGTAATGCCCCTCAGAATTTGTAAGCTCCGGAATTGAAGAATGAAGACCTGAGATTGGGTAAAGTGAGAGTGGGTTTCTTATTTTTTATTCCTTTTTAATTATTACAATATATCTTATTAAATAAAAAGTAGGCACATGTTGGTATTTTATTTTCCACATTCATTGTGCTATTTTTCACAATATGTGGGTGGTCTAGGTATGTCACCTTTTGTGAATTCTGGGGGTTCACTGTATCGTGAATTTATTACTGTCCAGAATCAAGACTTCAGTCCTGTCCTACAATTTTATGTCTGCCTATTAGACTCCTGTGTTCTTCAGATTTATTAATTTACTTCAAAATACAAACTCTCAAGAAAATTCATCTTTTTCGTGCATGAAACATTTTTCTGTGTAAGTATAAACCTGGATAAACCCAAAAAGGTCAAAAGCTACCAGACCAAGACGTACTGTAGAATATTTTCACTCATAACTGTCCACAATAATTTACTAATCGTCACAAAGGATGTAAACGTACAGAAAACGTCTTGTTTACTGTTATAGAACATTTTGTGTGTGTTCGTGTGCGCGTGTATGTTTGTGTGTGTGTGTGTGTATGTGTTCCCGCTGTCTTGTTTGGTCCATGGAGGTTTAACCCTAAATGTCCTTGTTTTAGATGCTCAGCTGTCCCAACAACCTCAAGAAATCTAAGGGCACCAGAAGATCTAAAAGAAGTAAGTTTTCTTATTTGTTCACATTGTGTATTTTAAACGCGAACATAACTACCGACCAGAAGGAAGATGTTGAGTAGCTGTACATGCTGGATGGAGTTTATCAGAACTGTCATGGTTAGGAACACTGAGGTGACAGAACAGCTGCTTGTTGGGTGGGAGATGCATCAAAATTGCGCTGTGGTATTTTATATCTTTTAAATATCTCTTGGTCTTTGTCTTTAGATTTTCAGAGGCTAAAAGTAAGACTCACTGCAGGTTTTAATGCACAATTCAGATTGTTTTTCTAATTAAATTAGAGCACCACAAAAAAAAAGGATTGGAAAACTGGACGTTTTGAAAATAAGTCATCCCACTGTATTTTGTAGCGCCACACCTTTTAGCTCTACGATGCTCGCTTCAATTTTGTAAACTGCTGTCTTTGTGGGACAATGCTGGTTCTGTGAACAGTCATAGGCTGGCTAAAGGTGGACTGGTGTTGTGAAAGTGCCTGTGCTTCCACTTAGCTGAGATGAATTCTCAGCTGTTGAAGGATTGTAACTGTTCAGACAGCAGCTGTCACTGAAAGTTGCTAATTACCACAYGGAGTTTCTGTGGAGTAATGCTGTATTCCAGTTGTACTCATAGGTTGACGTCTTTCACCTTAGAGTTGGAAAATTTAACTAGAATGGCCCCTAATGTCATAATATATTAAGAAGGTTAAGATATGCTTTAATGCTGGTTATACACCCAAAATGGCATGTAGTAGAGAGCTATTGTTGTATTTTTTGTTTTGTAAAGTATGTTTATTTTACTAATGCATTGTTCCCCATGTTCACTTTTCTTTTTTTATCACTTCAGTAGAAAAAAGAACAATATTAGTTTCTTAATTTCTTCATCATCAGTGATTTAATATATAAATATAGAGGAAAGGGG
>NW_013954320.1:0-9506 GCF_001266775.1 Austrofundulus limnaeus | reverse complement strand
GAGAGAGAGAGAGAGAGAGAGAGAGAGAGAGAGAGAGAGAGAGAGAGAGAGAGAGAGAGAGAGAAGCACCTTGTATCAAGAAAAAGAAATGGATGGAGTTTGTAAGGCACAAGACACAGCATCACCAGCTTCTACTCAGTTTTTTTTACATCAGTTTATGGTTTACATAAATCACTTGGTAAAGAAATGCTCACTAAACAAGAGGCATCTGGCAAAATAAAAAAAATCTAGTTTCTTATTTTTTGTAAGGCTACAGGTTTAACAAGAAAAATAATAATTCAAGTGTCTTGACAGTAAGAATTTGTTAGAGGCTACAGTCCCCTAAGGCATGCATGAACAATCAACTTAAAAATTAGCTAACCCTGTGGCTTTCAGACCCTCAAACACTTATGAAATGCTAAAATGTGTCTAAAAAACTGAAARTCAACAGTTTATAATTTCATTGTACTCTACCTATAACTTTAATGATGGGAGCACAAACTTGTATCAGTTCAAATATTATTTATCAATTTCTAAGATTCTATTGTAAAAAAAAAGGGGGGGGGCATGAAGATCTATTCCAATCTACACTAAGAAGTGTCAGGGAACTTCTTTACATTACAGTTCATAGCAAAAATTAAACTACAGAAACAAAAGGATGTCTGTCTAAGCAGATGATCCTGAAACAGGAATTGTCAGATCTACGTTTAGACTGGTCATGATGACACAGCTTTATGGTTTGTTGTTAACAGTACCTGAAGATGAGTTACAATGAGAACTGTTACTACAGTGAGATTTCTTCTTTTGTGTTCAAGAAAATCCACCAACCAGAAAAATCAGGAACAGCACATTTAAAGCAATRTGTGTTGTCTAAGAGAGTTGCTGAAATAGAATACAAACATATGGAAAAAAAGTAATGAAGCAGCCTCCGTATCAAACTGCTTGTCCAGGAGCCAAAGGATGCAAGCTGATGAGGTCTCAAACTTTTAAAGAAAGTTTTGGAAAGTGTTTTTTCTAGGGAAAAAAAAGTTTAGATCAAAAGCACAATAATTTTTTCAGATTATATTTTAATTTATTTTTAAGAAAACTCTTCACTTATGATGTTTTTTGGCTGAGAGATAGAAAATCTGCTCTAGAAACATTTTCCCGTGGTTACAAGTAGTTGCATTTGGTATCAATTGTCTGGACAGCTGTTTCGCCTTTTTAAATCAATCTGATATCACAATGGAGGAGAAAGGTTCCACTGCAGCATCTTGGCATCGGTGAGGTCACAATTGGTAAGCTGGTGAAGTTGTGCCGCCTTTCTCCAGTAAAATAGCTTACTGAGTCGACTTTTACATCACTGCGCACTTCTTCTCTTCTGGAGGCGCGTTCCCATCAGCCTTCTCCATCTCCAAAATGATTCTCTTGAAAACCTCCACAGCAGTCTGTGTTGGGGGGGAGACRACACCATGTGTCAGGGGGTGATTCTGTGTTTACATTTCATGCAAAGTAAAAATGGGAAAGGATTAACATCTTTACCTCGTTCTCCTTGGCTGAAGACTCCATGAACGCAGCACCCCAGGAATCAGCAAGTTTTTTCCCCTCCTCTGGCTTGATAACCCTTAAAATAAAAGAGAAACGCTTTTTCATGATACACACAGTTGTTTAAAGCAATAGTTTCACAGACTCAGCCAAAGCAGATTTATTTTTAAACCCAAGTCTTTTAGGACTCTTACATTCTGTCACAGTAAATTTTACCACCTATACATGTCCATGTGTTGACCACTAACTATACATGTTGTAAATTCATTTGAATTTTTTTGTTTGGAGACATAATTGAGCTTTTTTAGTTAGTTGGTTTGAAGTTATCTTAAATGGAAACTACCTGTATTGTTCTTGTTTTTCTTTTGTTGCTTTTATTTATTATATGTTTTTGAAGGAGTCTAAGCAAAACTTTATCTAAAGTTATGAAATTCAAAAAGAAAAAAAGAGGAAATGCTAATTTTTTGTTGCAATTTCTGTAGTCCCCAGCAGAAGGAGCTGCTTTCACTGTAGATATAATTTGACAATCTTGTGTCCAACACCACTCTGATTATCAACATGTCACTCAAGAGGAATTGTCAAAGTGTGGTGGTAAAAATGCTAGAATTATGTAATTCTTCATAATGATTATGTAATCGCATTATTAAAAGACCAAGAGCTTGATAAAGGTCAAGTTTCACTGTTGGTCAGATGCACTGGAGTTTTACTTTTTAAGACCTTGTCAAACTACAATGTTTTAGACAATTTATGCARCATCTGCAAATTTTGTCCAACACACTGGCACATCCAGGAGAGAGAAAAAAACATCCAATAGCAGCCTCTTTTAGACGCGATCATACCGTGTTGCTAACGACTTGAACAGATATAAAACCTATGAGTAAACTGTCCCTATCTTAACCATAACACCAACAAGCTTATTATAACAGGTTTGGACTTTAGTAGCACATACGTGCAATGTTAGTGAAACTTATGCAGAACTTCTGCATAGCATGGTGGAGCAAAATGCGACAGCGGCAGATGACAGAATGGCGCTCAGCATAAATATATGAAAATAAATAAATAAAACACGCTGATGGAAGTTAGGTGTAATTTTAGAATAACTTACGAACACGTTAATATACCAGGSCATATGCTGTCATATGGAGATACCAGTGCATAATTTTGAACATGCTCACAAATTTCACTGTAAGCGGAACTKTTGATCATTTTTWCATGGTTCAGGTCTGTTACAAGTACGTTTTTATTATGTACATATATACATGCTCATATAGGCTAGGTGAAAGCTACTCCTATGTGTACATGTCAGAAACAAACTGGGTAATTATGAATCGGACATGGAACTTCTATCAGAATGTGTGGGTGTGTCCCTCAATGATTGATGATTGTCTGGCCAACATGCTGATAACACCCAACTTATGCAACTTACACCAGCGTGTAGGACAAAACTTGCATAGATCAGCATAAGTTGTCTAAAACGTCATAATGTGACAGGGCCTTAAGATTAGAAACTTGTATTTCTGAGAATCATTTTATGTTTCATCATCATGTTTAATAGGGATTTTTTTTGTATTAATGGGTTAAAGTGTTGTTTTTATATATTGAACCCCTTTATAATCTGAACTACATGTAAGGCAATTAAATTATTTGGACCAGAGTCCCAGAGCGACAGGTGGTTCTCGTCGTGTTGAGAAAACTCTTACTCTGAAGTGAAAACAGACATTTTTATGACGACACTTACCTTTCCATGTGAAGATCTTTTTTGTTTCCTACAAGAACAGTTGGGACCCTAAGTAGAAAACATAGTGGAAAATGAACATATCATTTAAAAAAAGTTTATTCTGTTTAATTCTGTAATCTCAGAAAGTGTAATAAACCAACTACACTTACTGAATCTTCCCAACCATGTCTAGCAGCTTGTCATGTAGAACCTGCACAACTTCAAAACTGGACAAAGACAGATGTCAGTTAGTTTTGGAGAAGTGTCACCAAATTTACAACTATAAACTATCCGTCCAACACTTCCACATCTGAATACATAAAAGGCTGAGCTGTACCTTAAGCACACTACACTACAATATGAACAAATATGGTTGAAAAACCACAGCCTTGACCATGCTGCACTTCTGTGGGTTTTAAAATGAATGTTGCTCTCACTCAAAGGCAAAGACAGAATATATGTAAACATAAAATACACGAGTTTAAAAAGACATAAAGCATTTACTAACTGATTGGCAAAGTGACTGCATTAAGTATAGTGCTTTTACAGCCTTATTGACAACTCAAAGTGCTTTTACACAAAAGGTCTCACTCACCCAACCACCCACACACTGTTCAGGGCAGCCTGGAGGCTGATAGCACCCAAGGACACTTCAGCATGTGCTAGAGGCAAACTACCACTATTCCTCAAGTTGCAGACCCTCTAACTAAAATTGAGTGTACTATATACAATGTAAGTTTTATTAGACATATAAATAAATAAATTAATAAATAAATAAGTCTAAACACATGCATGTTAGTTTGCCTTTAGGCCCCGGCCTCCTTAGCAAAAGAGAGTTGTGATCTTAATGGGTTTTGGTTGGTTAAATTAAGGTTAATAAATAATGAAGAAATTAATAAAACCTCCATAAACTGACCTTTTCATAGAAGTCACTGAATAGACAAGGACATAGCCATGGATGTCCATTGAGTGGGATTGTGGGAAAATTGAGTACTCATCCTACAGACAGGGAAGACCAATAATAATAATAATAATAATAATAATNGCTCAGTTCAGTGCAACACCGGAAGCTGGAGGGAAATACTTCCGGGGAAGTCGCTGTCACAAATAGGCAGATGAAAATTCTGAATTACCTCAATGAAACGGCTTTGGCAGCGGCAGGTATTGTTTCGGACATCGATGAATCCGGTAGTTTCATATAGAGCTCTAAATGACAGCCTTTTTCTTGTTTTAGTAAGCTAAGTAGTAGTTAAATTAGCCGCTGAGTTAAGGGTGGCGGTGGCTGCCATAGCAACCGCTACTGAAACACTAGGCTAGTTGTTTGTTGTTAGCTTCTGTGTTAGCCTTTAACATGACGTCGAACAGACTTCAGTTTCTAATTTCGCGATAGTCAGTCAGTCGGTGTCAGTCGACAATGTTGTCTCTTGTTGCGTTTGTTTATATTTCTCCGTTTTAACCTCGCTCGTCGATGTTTAACAAGCTGTCTATGATGTCAGACTGTGTGGTTGTGGAGTTGAGTTTAGCTAACTTGGTAATTTCCACGACATCCAGTGAGCTAACGCTAGCCACCGAGGCCGTTAACTTCAGGTACCTCACTGTCGCCGTTACATAAACGCTGTCAACAATATGGACTTCAGATTAAATGACCACAGAAGCACAGAAATTTTAGATAATCTAAACTAAACTATGAGTTTAAAGCTTATTTGAAGTGTGTTGTGTTTAGTGATGTCTTTGAATGGTATGTCAGAATCGAACATAACTTAGCTAATGTTCTGTTTTCTGGTCATATTTAACCCATATAAGGTTTACATATGGGCATGGTTAGCATTAGAAGCTAATGCTGTAGTTAATATCGATGTCCAAAATGTATAGGCTCTAAAACCACCCGAATATGTTGGTTATATACTAAACTTAAGAAAGTTTATTTATGTTTGATTGTCTGTTTGTGGTTATAAGTATCAGTTGTAGTGTTCAAAGTGCCTGATTCAGTCTTTCTAGCATTTGAAAACATACCAGTTTCTAAACTTGCAAAATCCTAAATTTTCAGAGTTAGAAACTTTCCATGGAAGGGGATTTTAATTACATTTAGGGATTTTCCCCCCTTAATTCCCCCTCTCAATTAAAAATTTATTTCAGTAGTTTATCTCTTACGAGAGGTACTCCACCCTAAAAAAATTAATAAATAAACTGGTTGGATTTGAAAAAGATGGAAATAGTATCATGCAAAACCTTTAGTGAGTTTTGTAGTTTTGTTAAGTGCAGTTTACTGAAATTTTGTTTTTATGTAAATAAAATTGCAAAAATAATGGTCAAATGACATGTAAATAGCATGGTTCAGAGTAGTGTGAATGAAATTAGACATTTCTGTAATTTTTGTCTATTTTATTGATTTTATTTTTGTGATAGGTTTTTGTTTTGTTTTCATGTGAATCCAAAGATAAAAATAGAAAAGTGGTCTACATGAATTAAAAAAACAATTACATCAGTAACAAAAAATAACTTCAGAAATGTTGAAAATGTATTGTTTTCTGAAAGTTGTGTTGTTGTGACATAGTCATGTTTTAATTCGCAAATTAGGGCATTAAATTGGTTACTTAAATTAAGTCAAACATATTAATTGTTTCTGACATTATACGCTAGTGACCAAACAAAATGTTCATATTTTTGTTTGGATATTATAAAAAAATTAATCCTGAATGTCCAATTAATTCCCATAATTCCCATGGGAAGTTTCCTATTTGAAATATTTCCAAATTTCCTTATTTTAACTTCTTATGGAAAGTTTCCAGAAATGTATTAAAATGTTTCTTCCCTGTTGCAGCTCTGCCTGCACCTATGTTCTCATTAGATAAATTAAGTTTTGAGTTCCATTGCACTAATAAGTGCGTGAGAAATAACTCACCCCCTGAATTAAATGTAGTTTCAGAATCCTTGAACTAGTATGGATGTAGATGACTGTAATGGCCGATCCTACATATCAGGTAAATTTTGTTTTTAATGGCCGATACATTTGGTTTTTGAAGTTAAGAGTATTGTTCCAATGTTCCTCATCTTTGTGGTTTCAGGCAGTGGAGACTCCTCATTGGAAAGAGAGTTTTCTGGGGCCTTTGGAGGCGCAACAGTGAGCACCCCAAACAGCAAGGAGAACTCTCCAAGTCGTTCCCTCAGTGGTGAGTGTGAAATTAAAAGCCACCTTTTCTGTTTTAGGATACTTCCATGGACCTGTCTGTTAATCTTGCAGTGAACTGTTTCACATAAAAGTATTGAACTTGATACATTAAGTGGGATTTACATCTAGACTACCCTCATAACTAATGGCAGGCTTTCTCCATGTGTGCCTCTGTAGCCAACTGTATTAAAGTGGAGCTGTACAGCGATGAAGACTTAGGTCGTGGTCAAGAGGATGAAAAGACGGAGCGGGCAGAGGAAGGAGGTCCAGGGCAGGAATCAGAGTCTGGAGGAGGCTACAGGGAGCTCACTAATCCTGAAGTCATGCCAGCTGGAGCCACCAGACTACCAAATGGAAAGCTCAAGTGTGACATCTGTGGAATGATCTGCATCGGTCCTAATGTTCTTATGGTGCACAAACGCAGCCACACAGGTGACTCTTTGGTTACCTTCAGATAAATAATTTCACTAAAAAGATGTCTTAAATTTTTATTTGTAAATAACTTGAATTGGAATTAGAAAATGTGCACAAATTTTAAACTCTTTCTAAGCCGGTGAACACAACCGGACTACATAACTTGACAATAATAATAATAATCATAATAATAATAATAATAATTAAATCAAAAATGTTACATAAAAAACACAACTGGTGTTTATATAAATCAGTCACTACTAATAAGACTTCTGATAAAAGTTGGCTTAAACAATCAACTATGTTTACTGTTCAAAAATGTTAAGATCTAAAGACTAATGATTGTTTTTGGTAAAAAAAAAAAAAAAAAACAGTAACTTACTTGTCCAGCTGTATCAACTAGCTGAAGATTGAAGTCTTGACCATTCACATTAACCATTTTGTTAAAGGCTGGAAAGATAAACAAATGAGCAAGTGTTAAAACCGTCACATTGAACCACTTGATTATTTTTAAGCAATATGCTACAACTGAGCAATAAAATGATACCTACTGTTTTCAATGGTGGGGTCGTAGGAGTCAACAAATTGTCCTTCTACAAACTGTATTGTAAGAGATGACTTTCCTATGGAAACACAGATAAAAGTGGTTACTTTACTAACAGTGTTAATTTGATCCTCAAGTCCACACACTTAAATGTGGTTGGATCAGACACTAAACCCTGGGATACTCCTGATAGACGACAAGCAGCTTGCACTTCAGTTCTACTGCCTATTGTGTGCAAGTCTGTGTGTATAAATAGGTAAATAACTTGGAGCACCAGGCACTTAAGGTTTTTTTTTATTATTATTCTATTTTTGCTACTTATTCTCCTACCAGTCTTCCTAACATGTTGAACTCCGAACAAGCAGCATTTGAAAAATATTAATGAACAGGTGGTAAATGTTGGCTACCAATTCTGTCTTTGCAGGCATCACTGCAACCCATTAAAACCCAAGTATTGAAAATGCTACAAAAAAGTAAAAACTGCTGCATAAACAAAGCAATACAACTATGTGATTATGCTTGCCTTGTACATAATTTATGTATTTTAAGTATGAGTTTAATTGGCATTTCAGCAGCCAATTGTTTTTCTGTTCAGACAAAATTATTTGTTTTTCTGTTCAGATTACAGGACTGTCTGAATCCAGAAAAGGTAACGTTTAATAATGTTTAACGTTTTTACCTAATTTCCCTCTGGGATCAATAAAGTATTTTTGAATTGTTTATATTCTTTTTAGCAGATGCCTTACTTTGAACCTATAAATTTGTTTAGTATATGAGCTATGTAAAGGGTTTATATTTAAGTAAGATTTTTTTCCGTATGGATAAACGGACAAAATACAGTTTAATACACTTTTCCAGCCAGAATATATATATATAGTGACGTGTCTATAGTGTGTTATTTTGAGACAATACTTTCCAAGCTGAGCAACACAATGTGGTGCAACAAGCTAGCGGGCACATGAGGGTAGTGTAGAACATAAACAAATGTAGCAGGTCAAGAGTGTTCAATGCCTGATATCGGGAATTTCTATAATATCCAGACTATGGCCAGACTAGCTTCATGACACAACGAGATAAGATATCACCGACTATGCTAACTTTTATTTCTTATTTAGTACATTAAGGAACATGTAGCTATAAGCATACAACAAAATTAGTTTTAAAAGTGGTAAACAAACATTCATGCAACATAAAAAGCGCAACAAAACAAAGACAGGACAGTGTTTTCTATTGCGTGATTGATGCTCTCAAAAAGAAAACAAAGCCAGGATGTTAGCATGTTAGCCTGCTAGCTAGCTAACTTACTCGTACGTACTCACCTACGGACCGGTAACCTATAACAGCGATCTTTCGATATTTGTGTTGAGGCATTGTAGTGAAACAGTGTTCAAAATGTTCTGGAAAAAATGTAGCACGCCAACTAGTTTTACAGTCTAAACAAACTTTTATCGCCACATTCGTCTCTTACGTCACGTGACAACAACAAACTTTTCGGATCCTGGATCTCCCTCTCCGCTGGGCCTCGCGCTAGTTTCGGACTTTAGTTCAAATAAAACAAGTACAACCCGTGCCTATCTCATCAAGTACTCTCTCTTTATGTCTGGTAATCAGCATCGGTGTCAAGTAAGGTTTCAAAGTGAAGCGGAAAAAGCCGTTTTAACCTGTACTGGAAACAAAAAAAGGGAGAAAGTTCAACGCGGTCGCTGACTGCAAGTCAAACTGACGGAAATTGCCATTGTGTAAGCACACCGTCGTAAAACGAGCGAACACGTCAGAGAAAAGACATGAACGAGSCATTCAAGTTTATCTGTACAGCAGAGGTCACTGTACGTCCCAGCATGTTCCTGACAACCTTCATTTTTAGACTTTTCCAGGCTGATCTCCCTCCTACCACGGAGTATTAGGGCCACACAACGAAACTTTTTTTAAGTTACGATAATAAAGTCATGATATTACGACATTAAAGTCGTATAAAAATAAACTCATAACATTGTGAAAAAAAGTCGTAATATTACGAGATTAAAGTCGTAATAATACGAGATTAAAGTCATAATATTACGAGAAAAAGGTCATAATATTGATGATGATGATGATGATGATGATGATGATGATGATGATGATGATGATGATGATGATGATGATGATGATGATGATGATGA